>NW_024099778.1:0-6036 GCF_016545835.1 Crotalus tigris
TGCTTAAAAATGGTGCTTTATGTAGTTTTCAAAAATTGAGCCGTTTTGGTGTCCGGGGAAGGAAATTCCTGATGCGAGGATGAGGGATTTTTGTGCTCCGGAGGTGAAAATTTTTTTTTGACCCAAATGTAAAAAGGGACATCAGAATTGGATTCAGGGTTAAATTTCATGCTTAAAAATGGTGCTTTATCTAGTTTTTTGAAATTGACCCATTTTGGTGTCCTGCGAAGGAATCTCCTGATGCCGGGCCCTGTCAGGGATTTTTGTGCTCTGGAGGTGAAAATTTTGTTTGACCCAAATGTAAAAACGGACATCAAAATCGGATTCGGGGTTAAATTTCATGCTTATAAATGGTGCTTTATGTAGTTTTCAAAAATTGACCCATTTTGGTGTCTGGGGAAGGAAATTCCAGATGCCAAGGTCATAGATTTTTGTTCTCCAGAGCTGAAAATTTTTTTTGACCCAAATGTAAAAAGGGACTTCAGAATTGGATTCAGGGTTAAATTTCATGCTTAAAAATGGTGCTTTATGTAGTTTTCAAAAATTGAGCCGTTTTGGTTTCTGGGGAAGGGATTTTTGTGCTCCGGAGGTGAAAATTTTTTTTTGACCCAAATGTAAAAAGGGACATCAGAATTGGATTCAGGGTTAAATTTCATGCTTAAAAATGGTGCTTTATGTAGTTTTTAAAAATTGACTGATTTTGGTGCTTCTTTTGTTTTTATGGTTTTTCATTCATTTTTTTTTGGTCTTTTTATTTTTACCGGGGAAGGAAATCTGATGCCGGGGTTCAGGGATTTTTGTGTCTTGAGGCGAAATTATTGTTTTGACCCAAGGTAAAAACGGACATCAAAATCGGATTCGGGGTTAACTTCATACTTATAAATGGTGGTTTATGTAGTTTTCAAAAATTGATCCGTTTTGGTGTCCGGGGAAGGAAATTCATGAGCGAGGAGAGGATTTTTGTGCTCCAGAGGTGAAAAATTTTTTTGACCAAATGTAAAAAAGGGACATCAGAATTGGATTCAGGGGTAAATTTCATGGTTTAAAAATGTTTCTTTATGTAGTTTTAAAAATTGAGACCCGTTTTGGGTTTCTGGGGAAGAAAATTCTGATGACGGGGTCAGGGATTTTTGTGCTCTGGAGGTGAAAAAAAAATTTTTTTTAACCCAAATGTAAAAAGGGACATCATAATTGGATTCGGGGTTAAATTTCATGCTTAAAAATGGTGCTTTATGTAGTTTTCAAAAATTGAGCGGTTTTGGTGTCCGGGGAAGGAAATTCCTGATGCGAGGATGAGGGATTTTTGTGCTCCAAAGGTGAAATTTTTTTTGACCCAAATGTAAAAAGGGACATAAGAATTGGATTCCGGGTTAAATTTCATGGTTAAAAATGTTTCTTTATGTAGTTTTTAAAAATTGAGCCGTTTTGGTGTCCGGGGAAGGAAATTCCTGATGCGAGGATGAGGGATTTTTGTGCTCCAAAGGTGAAATTTTTTTTGACCCAAATGTAAAAACGGACATCATAATTGGATTCGGGGTTAAATTTCATGCTTAAAAATGGTGCTTTATGTAGTTTTCAAAAATTGAGCCGTTTTGGTTTCTGGGGAAGGGATTTTTGTGCTCCGGAGGTGAAAAATTTTTTTTGACCCAAATGTAAAAAGGGACATCAGAATTGGATTAAGGGTTAAATTTCATTCTTAAAAAAGGTGCTTTATGTAGATTTTAAAAATTGAGCTGTTTTCGTGTCCGATGAAGGAAATTTCTGATGCCGGGGTCCGGGATTTTTGTGCTCTGGAAGTGAAAAATTTTTTTTGACCCAAATGTAAAAACGGACATCAGAATTGTATTCGGAGTTAAATTTCATGCTTAAAAATGGTGCTTTATGTAGTTTTTAATAATTGAGCTGTTTTCGTGTCCGGTGAAGGAAATTCCTGATGCCAGGGTCAGGGATTTTTGTGCTCTGGAGGTGAAAATTTTTTTTGACCCAAATGTAAAAACGGACATCAGAATTGTATTCGGAGTTAAATTTCATGCTTAAAAATGGTGCTTTATGTAGTTTTCAAAAATTGCGCCGTTTTGGTTTCTGGGGAAGGGATTTTTGTGCTCCGGAGGTGAAAAATTTTTTTTGACCCAAATGTAAAAAGGGACATCAAAATCGGATTCGGGGTTAAATTTCCTGCTTAAAAATGGTGCTTTATGTAGTTTTTAATAATTGAGCCGTTTTGGTGTCCGGGGAAGGAAATTCCTGATGCCGGGGTCAGGGATTTTTGTGCTCTGGAGGTGAAAATTTTTTTTGACCCAAATGTAAAAACGGACATCATAATTGGATTCGGGGTTAAAATACATGCTTAAAAATGGTGCTTTAGGTAGTTTCCAAAAATTGACCCATTTTGATGTCTGGGGAAGGAAATTCCTGATGCCAAGGCCATAGATTTTTGTGCTCCAGAGCTGAAAATTTTTTTTTGACCCAAATGTAAAAAGGGACATCAGAATTGGATTCAGGGTTAAATTTCATGCTTAAAAATGGTGCTTTATGTAGTTTTTAAAAATTGAGCCATTTTGGTGTCTGCAGAAGGAAATTCGTGACGCCGGGGAAAGGAATTTTTGTGCTCCAGACATGAAATTTTTTTTTAACCCAAATGTAAAAAGGGACTTCAAAATCAGATTCGGGGTTAAAATACATGCTTAAAAATGGTACTTTATGTAGTTTTCAAAAATTGACCCATTTTGGTGTCTGGGGAAGGAAATTCCAGATGCCAAGGTCATAGATTTTTGTGCTCCAGAGCTGAAATTTTTTTTTGACCCAAATGTAAAAAGGGACTTCAGAATTGGATTCAGGGTTAAATTTCATGCTTAAAAATGGTTCTTTATGTAGTTTTCAAAAATTGAGCCGTTTTGGTTTCTGGGGAAGGTATTTTTGTGCTCTGGAGGTGAAAATTTTTTTTAACCCAAATGTAAAAACGGACATCAAAATCGGATTCGGGGTTAAATTTCATGCTTAAAAATGGTGCTTTATGTAGTTTTTAAAAATTGAGCCATTTTGGTGTCCGGGGAAGTAAATTCCTGATGCCGGGGACAGGGATTTTTGTGCTCCAGACCTGAAAAAATTTAA
Source organism: Crotalus tigris (assembly GCF_016545835.1). Classification (NCBI taxonomy): domain Eukaryota; kingdom Metazoa; phylum Chordata; class Lepidosauria; order Squamata; family Viperidae; genus Crotalus; species Crotalus tigris. Next base: position 3,112 of record NW_024099778.1, read on the forward strand.
CCCAAATGTAAAAAGGGACATCAGAATTGGATTCAGGGTTAAATTTCATGCTTAAAAATGGTGTTTTATGTAGTTTTCAAAAATTGAGCCGTTTTGGTTTCTGGGGAAGGGATTTTTGTGCTCCGGAGGTGAAAAATTTTTTTGGACCCAAATGTAAAAAGGGACATCAGAATTGGATTCAGGGTTAAATTTCGTGCTTAAAAATGGTGCTTTATGTAGTTTTCAAAAATTGAGTCGTTTTGGTTTCTGGGGAAGGGATTTTTGTGCTCCAGAGGTGAAATTTTTTTTTTGACCCAAATGTAAAAATGGACATCAAAAGCAGATTCGGGGTTAAATTTCATGCTTATAAATGGTGCTTTATGTAGTTTTCAAAAATTGAGCCGTTTTGGTGTCCGGGGAAGGAAATTCCTGATGCCGGGCCCTGTCAGGGATTTTTGTGCTCTGGAGGTGAAATTTTTTTTGACCCAAATGTAAAAAGGGACATCAGAATTGGATTCAGGGTTAAATTTCATGCTTAAAAATGGTGCTTTATGTAGTTTTCAAAAATTGAGCCGTTTTGGTGTCCGGGGAAGGAAATTCCTGATGCGAGGATGAGGGATTTTTGTGCTCCGGAGGTGAAAATTTTTTTTTGACCCAAATGTAAAAAGGGACATCAGAATTGGATTCAGGGTTAAATTTCATGCTTAAAAATGGTGCTTTATGTAGTTTTTAAAAATTGACCCATTTTGGTGTACTGCAAAGGAAATTCCTGATGCGAGGATGAGGGATTTTTGTGCTCCAGATGTGAAAATTTTGTTTTGACCCAAATGTAAAAACAGACATCAGAATTGGATTCAGGATTAAATTTCATGCTTAAAAATGGTTCTTTATGTAGTTTTTAAAAATTGAGCCGTTTTGGTATCCAGGGAAGGAAATGCCTGACGCCGGGGACAGGAATTTTTGTGCTCTGGAGGTGAAAATTTTTTTTTGACCTAAATGTAAAAACAGACATCAGAAGTGGATTCAGGGTTAAATTAAAAATGATGCTTTATGTAGTTTTTAAAAATTGAGCCGTTTTGGTGTCTGCGGAAGGAAATTCCTGACGCCGGGGACAGGAATTTTTGTGCTCCAGAGATGAAATTTTTTTTAACCCAAATGTAAAAAGGGACATCATAATTGGATTCGGGGTTAAAATACATGCTTAAAAATGGTGCTTTATGTAGTTTTCAAAAATTGACCCATTTTGGTGTCTGGGGAAGGAAATTCCAGATGCCAAGGTCATAGATTTTTGTGCTCCAGAGCTGAAAAGTTTTTTTTTGACCCAAATGTAAAAAGGGACATCAGAATTGGATTCAGGGTTAAATTTCATGATTAAAAATGGTGCATTATGTAGTTTTTAAAAATTGAGCCATTTTGGTGTCTGCGGAAGGAAATTCCTGATGCCGGGGACAGGGATTTTTGTGCTTCAGAGCTGAAAAAATTTAGCCCAAATGTAAAAAGGGACATCAGAATTGGATTCAAGGTTAAATTTCATGCTTAAAAATGGTGCTTTGTGTAGTTTTTAAAAATTGACCCATTTTGGTGTATTGCAAAGGAAATTCCTGATGCGAGGATGAGGGATTTTTGTGCTCTGGAGGTGAAAAAATTTTTTTGACCTAAATGTAAAAACAGACATCAGAATTCAATTCAGGGTTAAATTTCATGCTTAAAAATGGTGCTTTATGTAGTTTTTAAAAATTGACCCGTTTTGGTGTCTGGGGAAGGGATTTTTGTGCTCCAGATGTGAAAATTTTTTTGACCCAAATGTAAAAAGGGACATCAGAATTGGATTCAGGGTTATATTTCATACTTAAAAATGTTTCTTTATGTAGTTTTTAAAAATTGAGGCGTTTTGGTGCCGGTGAAGGAAATTCCTGATGCCAAGGCCATAGATTTTTGTGCTCCAGAGCTGAAAATTTTTTTTGACCCAAATGTAAAAAGGGACATCAGAATTGGATTCAGGGTTAAATTTCATGCTTAAAAATGGTGCATTATGTAGTTTTTAAAAATTAAGCCATTTTGGTGTCTGCGGAAGGAAATTCCTGATGCCGGGGACAGGAATTTTTGTGCTCCAGAGCTGAAAAAATTTAGCCCAAATGTAAAAAGGGACATCAGAATTGGATTCAGGGTTAAATTTCATGCTTAAAAATGGTGCTTTGTGTAGTTTTAAAAATTGACCCATTTTGGTGTCCTGCGAAGGAAATTCCTGATGCCGGGGTCAGGGATTTTTGTGCTCTGGAGGTGAAAATTTTGTTTGACCCAAATGTAAAAACGGACATCAAAATCGGATTCAGGGTTAAATTTCATGCTTAAAAATGGTGCTTTATGTAGTTTTCAAAAATTGAGCCGTTTTGGTTTCTGGGGAAGGGATTTTTGTGCTCCGGAGGTGAAAATTTTTTTTTGACCCAAATGTAAAAAGGGACATCAGAATTGGATTCAGGGTTAAATTTCATGCTTAAAAATGGTGCTTTATGTAGTTTTTAAAAATTGACTGATTTTGGTGTCCTGCGAAGGCAATTCCTGATGCCGGGGTCAGGGATTTTTGTGCTCTTGAGGCGAAATATTTTTTTTGACCCAAATGTAAAAACGGACATCAAAATCGGATTCGGGGTTAAATTTCATACTTATAAATGGTGCTTTATGTAGTTTTCAAAAAATTGAGCCGTTTTGGTGTCCGGGGAAGGAAATTCCTGATGCGAGGATGAGGGATTTTTGTGCTCCAGAGGTGAAAATTTTTTTGACCCAAATGTAAAAAGGGACATCAGAATTGGATTCAGGGTTATATTTCATACTTAAAAATGTTTCTTTATGTAGTTTTTAAAAATTGAGCCGTTTTGGTGTCCGGGGAAGGAAATTCCTGATGCCGGGGTCAGGGATTTTTGTGCTCTGGAGGTGAAAATTTTTTTT
>NW_024099779.1:0-3869 GCF_016545835.1 Crotalus tigris
TCAAAAAAAAAATTTTCATCTTTGGAGCAGAAAAATCTATGACCCCGGCATCAGGAATTTCCTTCCCTGGATACCAAAACAGCTCAATTTTTGATAAGTAGAAGAAGCACCATTTTTAAGCATGAAATTTAACCGCGAATCCGATTCTGAGGTCCGTTTTTACATTAGGGTCAAAAAAAAATTTCATCTCTGGAAAACAAAAAATCCATGACCCCGGCATCAGGAATTTCCTTCCCTGTATACCAAAACGGCTCAATTTCTGAAACCTAGAAGAAGCACCATTTTTAAGCATGAAATTTAACCCCGAATCCGATTCTGAGGTCCGTTTTTACATTTCAGTCAAAAAAAATTTTCATCTTTGGATCAGAAAAATCTATGACCCCGGCATCAGGAATTTCCTTCCCTGTATACCAAAACGGCTCAATTTCTGAAAACTAGAAGAAGCAACATTTTTAAGCATGAAATTAACACGCGAATCCCATTCTGAGGCTCCTTTTTACATTTGGGTCCAAAAAGATTTTTCATCTTTGGAGCGGCAAAATCTATTCCCCGACATCAGGAATTTACTTCGGCCTAGATACGCAAAACGGCTTAATTTTGACAAAATTATATAAAGCAAACGCATGTTTAAGCATGAAATTTAAGCCCCGACATCCCATTCTGAGGTCCGTTTTTACATTTGGGTCAAAAAATTTTTTCATTTCTCGGAGCACAAAAAACGTGAACCTCGCGGCATAGGAATTTCCCTCCCCCTGGATACCAAAACAGGCTCAATTTTTGAAAACCTAGAAAAAGTCAACATTTTTTAAAGGGCATGAAATTTTAAAAACGCCCGAATCCCATCTGAGGTCCGTTTTTACATTTGGGTCAAAAATTTTTTTTTCACTTTTCGGAGGTGCACAAAAATACGTGACCGCGGCATCAGGAATTTCCCTCCCTGGATACCAAAACGGCTCAATTTTTGAAAACTAGAAAAAGCAACATTTTTAAGCATGAAATTTAACCCCGAATCCCATTCTGAGCTCCGTTTTTTCATTTGGGTCAAAAAAAAATTTTCATCTTTGGAGCAGAAAAATCTATGACCACGGCATCAGGAATTTCCTTCCCTGGATACAAAACGGCTTAATTTTTGAAAATTAGAAGAAGCACCATTTTTAAGCATGAAATTTAACCCGGAATCCTATTCTGAGGTCCGTTTTTACATTAGGATCAAAAAATTCTTTTATCTCTGGAGTACAAAAAATCCATGACCCCGGCATCAGGAATTTCCTTCCCTGTATACCAAAACGGCTCAATTTTAGAAAACTAGAAGAAGCACCATTTTTAAGCATGAAATTTAACCCCGAATCCCATTCTGAGGTCCGTTTTTACATTTCAGTCAAAAAAAAATTTTCATCTTTGGAGCAGAAAAATCTATGACCCCGGCATCAGGAATTTCCTTCCCTGGATACCAAAACAGCTCAATTTTTGATAACTAGAAATAGAACCATTTTTAAGCATGAAATTTAACCCCGAATCCCATTCTGAGCTCCGTTTTTACATTTGGGTCAAAAAAAAATTTTCATCTTTGGAGTAGAAAAATCTATGACCCCGGTATCAGGAATTTCCTTCCCAGTATACCAAAATGGCTCAATTTTTGAAAACTAGAAAAAGCACCATTTTTAAGCATGAAATTTAAGTCCGAATCCCATTCTGATGTCCGTTTTTACATTTCAGTCAAAAAAAAATTTTCATCTTTGGAGCAGAAAAATCTAGGACCCCGGGATCAGGAATTTCCTTCCCTGGATACCAAAACAGCTCAATTTCTGAAAACTAGAAGAAGCACCATTTTTAAGCATGAAATTTAACCGCGAATACCATTCTGAGGTCCGTTTTTACATTTGGGTCAAAAAGATTTTTCATCTTTGGAGCAGCAAAATCTATGTCCCCGACATCAGGAATTTACTTCCCTAGATACCAAAACGGCTTAATTTTTGAAAATTATATAAAGCACCATTTTTAAGCATGAAGTTTAACCCCGAATCCCATTCTGAGGTCCGTTTTTACATTTGGGTCAAAAAATTTTTTTCATTTCCGGAGCACAAAAATACGTGACCGCTGCATCAGGAATTTCCCTCCCTGGATACCAAAACGGCTCAATTTTTGAAAACTAGAAAAAGCAACATTTTTAAGCATGAAATTTAACCCCGAATCCCATTCTGAGGTCCGTTTTTACATTTGGGTCAAAAAAAATTTTTCATTTTCGGAGCACAAAAATACGTGACCGCGGCATCAGGAATTTCCCTCCCTGGATACCAAAACGGCTCAATTTTTGAAAACTAGAAAAAGCAACATTTTTAAGCATGAAATTTAACCCTGACTCCCATTCTGAGCTCCGTTTTTACATTTGGGTCAAAAAAAAAATTTTCATCTTTTGGAAGGCAAATATCATGACCCCGCATCAGGAATTTCCTTCCCTGGATACAAAACGGCTTAATTTTTGAAAATTAGAATACGCAACCATTTTTAAGCATGAATTAACCCCTAATCCAATTCGAGGTCCGTTTTTTACATTTCAGTCAAAAAAAATTTTCTCTTTGGAGCAGAAAAATCTATGACCCCGGAATCAGGAATTTCCTTTCCTGGATACCAAAAATCCATGACCCCGGCATCAGGAATTTCCTTCCCTGTATACCAAAACGGCTCAATTTTTGAAAACTAGAAGAAGCACCATTTTTAAGCTTGAAATTTAACCCCGAATCCCATTCTGAGGTCCGTTTTTATATTTCAGTCAAAAAAAAATTGTCATCTTTGGAGCAGTAAAATCTATGACCCCGGCATCAGGAATTTCCTTTCCTGGATACCAAAACAGCTCAATTTTTGAAAACTAGAAAAAGCACCATTTTTAAGCATGAAATTTAACCCCGAATCCCATTCTGAGCTCCCTTTTAACATTTGGGTCAAAAAAAAATTTTCATCTTTTGAGTAGAAAAATCTATGACCCCGGCATCAGGAATTTCCTTCCCAGTATACCAAAACGGCTCAATTTTTGAAAACTAGAAAAAGCACCATTTTTAAGCATGAAATTTAACCCCGAATCCCATTCTGAGGTCCGTTTTTACATTAGGGTCAAAAAATATTTTTATCTCGGGAGGACAAAAAATCCATGACCGCGGCATCAGCAATTTCCTTCCCTGGATACCAAAACGGCTCAATTTTTGATAACTAGAAAAAGCACCATTTTTAAGCATGACATTTAACCCCGAATCCCATTCTGAGGTCCGTTTTTACATTTGGGTCAAAAAGATTTTTCATCTCCGGAGCACAAAAATCCGTGACCGCGGCATCAGCAATTTCCTTCCCTGGATACCAAAACGGCTTAATTTTTGAAAATTAGAAGAAGCACCATTTTTAAGCATGTAATTTAACCCCGAATCCCATTCTGAGGTCCGTTTTTACATTTGGGTCAAAAAGATTTTTCATCTTTGGAGCAGCAAAATCTATGTCCCCGACATCATGAATTTACTTCCCTAGATACCAAAACGGCTTAATTTTTGAAAATTAGAAGAAGCACCATTTTTAAGCATGAAATTTAACCCCGAATCCCATTCTGAGGTCCGTTTTTACATTAGGGTCAAAAAATATTTTCACCTCTGGAGGACAAAAAATCCATGACCCCGGCATCAGGAATTTCCTTCCCTGGATACCAAAATGGCTCAATTTTTGAAAACTAGGAAAAGCACCATTTTAAGCATGAAATTTAACCCCGAATCTGATTCTGAGATCTATTTTTACATTTCAGTCAAAAAAAAATTTTCATCTTTGGAGCAGAAAAATCTATGACCCCGGCATCAGGAATTTCCTTCCCTGGATACCAAAACGGCTTAATT
>NW_024099780.1:0-1847 GCF_016545835.1 Crotalus tigris
TCTGAGGTCCTTTTTTACATTCGGGTCAAAAAAATTTTTTCATCTCCAGAGGAAAAAAATCTGTGACCCCGGAATCAGTAATTTGCTTCCACTAAAACCAAAACGGCTCAATTTTTGAAAACTAGAAGAAAAACCAATTTTAAGCATGAAATTTAACCCTGAATCCCATTCTGAGCTCCATTTTTACATTTGGGTAAAAAAAATTTCACTTTCGAAGCACAAATATCCGTGACCCCTGCATCAGGAATTTCCTTCCCCGAACACGAGAGCGGCTCAATTTTTCAAAACTACATAAAGCACCATTTTTAAGCATGAAATTTAACCCCGAATCCCATTCTGAGGTCCATTTTTACATTCGGGTCAAAAAAATTTTTCATCTCCAGAGCACAAAAATCTGTGACCCCGGCATCAGGAATTTCCTTCCCCTGAAACCAAAACGGCTCAATTTTTGAAAACTAGGAGAAGCACCATTTTTAAGCATGAAATTTAACCCCGAATCCCATTCTGAGGTTCGTTTTTACATTTGGGACAAAAAAATTTTTTTCATCTTTGGAGTACAAAAATCGGTGACCACGGCATCAGGAATTTCCTTCCCCTGACACCAAAAAGGCTCAATTTTTGAAAACTAGAAAAAGCACCATTTTTAAGCATGAAATTTAACCCCAAATCCCATTCTGAGGTCCAATTTTACATTCGGGTCAAAATATTTTTTTCATCTCCAGAGAAAAAAAATCTGTGACCCCGGACTCAGGAATTACCTTCCCCTAAAACCAAAACGGCTCAATTTTGAAAACTAGAAGAAAAACAATTTAAGCCATGAAAGTTAACCACAAATCCCATTCTGAGTCCATTTTTTACATTGGTCAAAAAAATTTTTTCATCTCCCGAGCACAAAAATCTGTGACCCCGGCATCAGGAATTTCCTTCCCCTGAAACCAAAACAGCTCAAGTTTTGAAAACTAGAAAAAGCACCATTTTTAAGCATGAAATTTAACCCCGAATCCCATTCTGAGTTCCGTTTTTACATTCGGGTCAAAAAAATTTTTTCATCTCCAGAGCACAAAAATCTGTGCATCTGGCATCAGGATTTTCCTTCCCTGGATACCAAAACAGCTCAATTTTTGATAACTAGAAAAAGCACCATTTTTAAGCATGAAATTTAACCCCGAATCCCATTCTGAGGTCCTTTTTTACATTCGGGTCTAACAAAATTTTTCATCTCCAGAGCACAAAAATCTGTAACCCCGGCATCAGGAATTTCCTTCCCCTGAAACCAAAACGGCTCAATTTTTGAAAACTAGAAGAAGCACCATTTTTAAGCATGAAATTTAACCATAAATGCCATTCTGAGGTCTATTTTTACATTTGGGTCAAAAAAACTTTTTCATCTCCGAAGCACAAAAATCTGTGACCCCGGCATCAGGAATTTCCTTCCCCTGACATCAGAACGGCTCAATTTTTGAAAACTAGAAGAAGCACCATTTTTAAGCATGAAATTTAACCCCGAATCCCATTCTGAGGTCCATTTTTACATTCGGGTCAAAAAAATTTTTTCATCTCCGGAGAAAAAAAATCTGTGACCCCGGAATCAGGAATTTCCTTCCCTTAAAACCAAAACGGCTCAATTTTTGAAAACTAGAAGAAGCACCATTTTTAAGAATGAAATTTAACCATAAATGACATTCTGAGGACCATTTTTACATTTGGGTCAAAAAAACTTTTTCATCTCCGGAGCACAAAAATCTGTGACCCTGGCATCAGGAATTTCCTTCCCCTGAAACCAAAACGGCTCAATTTTTGAAAACTAGAACAAGCACCATTTTTAAGCATGAAATTTAACCCCGAAT
>NW_024099781.1:0-3419 GCF_016545835.1 Crotalus tigris
ATTTGGTAGTGTCTTGGCAACGTTTTCGACGAAGTGTCACATTCGTCATCATTTTCAGGCTGGGTGTTTTTAGCTGTCTTGCTTTGAGCAGCAATGTGTGGTTTTAGCTGTTTCGTTTTCTTTCTTTCTTCTCTTCCTTTTAACTGCCAGTGGGGGTATGAACTGATTGGGTGGGAGCCTGGCTGTGTTCTGATTGGGTGGAGGTGTGTTCTGAATGGTTAGGGGCTTGGCTGTGCTCTGATTGGCTGGGGGAGTGTTCTGTTTGGTTGTGCTCAGGTTAGTCTGAGTTGCAGAGAGGTTTAAGATTTTGGGGTTAGGGAGTCGTTTGTCAATAAGGGCGGGTTTCCAAATGGCTGGTAGGCGGGAGGTATCATCTCGCTTGTTCATGCTGTGTGGGCGTTTTTCTATCTCGATGGCTTCTCTGATTATTCTGTTATTAATATGTTCACTTTTGGCAATGGTTCTGGTATTTTTAAAGTCAATTTCGTGTCCTGTGGCTTTAAGGTGTTGGACCAGGGAAGATGTTGGTTCCTCTTTTTTGACTGAGTTTTTATGTTCTTCAATGCGTGCACTTATTCTTCTGTTGGTTTGTCCGATGTATGTGGTGGGACAAGTGGTGCATGGGATTTCGTATACTCCTTGATTTTCTAATTCAATTTTATCTGTGGGGTTTATAAGGATGGTGGATATTTTTCTGTTTGTGCAGAATGCTGTTTTGATGTTGTGTTTATGGAGGATCTTACTGATTCTGTCTGTGGTGCCTTTTATGGATGGGAGGAGGGCTTTGCCGTTTTCTTGTTCTTTGTCTTGGATTTTAGTGGGGGTTTCTTTTTGGATTAGGTTTGTAATCTTATTTCTATGGAAGCCATTGGATGTTAGTACATTGGTGAGAGTGTGTAGTTCGGGTTTTAGGTGTTGTTCGTCAGCTAAGCGTTTTGTTCTGGAGATGAGTGTCTTGGCTACAGAGTTGATCTGTGAGGGGTGGTGGTGTGAGAGAGCGTGCAGATAGCGGTTTGTGTGTGTTTTCTTCTGGTAGATGGTGTGTCCTAGGGAGCCATTGGATTTCTTGTAGACTAAGACATCCAGGAAGGGAAGTTGGTTGTTAGCTTCTGTTTCCTTGGTGAACTGTATTTTGGGGTGTAGGCTGTTGAGGTGTGTGAGGAAGTTGTCCAGTTTTTCTTTCCCATGTGGCCAGATTATGAAGGTGTCGTCTACATATCTGAGCCAGAGTTTGGGTTTGTGATACGATTTTTCTAGAGCTTGGGTTTCAAAGTGTTCCATGTAGAGGTTGGCAATGACAGGTGAGAGGGGTGATCCAATGGGTGCTCCTTCTGTTTGTTTGTATTTTTGTCCATTATAGATGAAGTATGTGTTGGATAGGCAGTGGTTGGTTCACGAAAAATAAAAGGCATCAAAAAAAAACAAAAAATCTAAGATGTGTTTGGGGGGGTATATTTGTTTTGAATAGCTGTCAAGGCTTCTTTGATAGGCACTTGGGTGAAGAGGGATATGACATCGAAGCTCACTAGTAGGTCGCTGGGCTGTAAGTTTTGTTTCTTTATGATCTCTATAAACTGGAATGAGTTTTTTACGTGTGAGGTGATGGATTCTGCATAGGGCTGTAGTTGTTTGGCTAGAAATTTGGCTAGGTTTTGTAGAGGTGAGCCTATGGAGCTGACTATAGGTCTGAGTGGGGTTCCTTCTTTGTGTATCTTGGGGAGACCATAGAGTTTAGGGCCTCTGGATGATTTCTCTCTGGGAATGATTCTTTGCTGGATCTCTTCGCTAATGGGGGAGGGCTTTTATCTTGGGTTGGTGGTTTTTCCCAGGTAGTGGGTGGGATCTGTATTAGGGGTTTGTATGTGTGAGTCTTGGAGTAGGTTGGTTATGTTTGGTAGTCAGATGTGTTCATAACCACCGTGGCGTTGCCCTTGTCTGCTGGTAGGATTATTATGCTGGTGTATTCTTTCAGGTTACGTAGTGCTGTCTGTTCCTCTTTGGGTAAGTTGCTTTTGGGTGGCTTGCTGGTGCAGAGGATGTTGGTGATTTTGAGTCTGATTTTGTTAGCGTCATCGGGGTTGATTTTGGTCAGGATGGTTTCAACTCCACATATAACAAACGCTATCTGCACGCTCTCTCAAACCACCACAGCACAGATTAACTCTGTAGCAAGACACTTCTCCAGAACAAAAGCTTAGCTGACGAACAACACCTAAAACCGAATACACAACCTCACCCATGTACTAAATCCAATGGATCCATAGAAATAAGATACCAAAACCTAATCCAAAAAGAAACCCCCACCAAAATCCAGACAAAGAACAAGAAAACGGCAATAAGCCCTCTTTTCCCATACATAAAAGGCATCACAGACAGAATCAGTAAGATCCTCCATAAACACAACATCAAAACAGCATTCTGCACAAACAGAAAAATATCCACCATCCTTAAAAACCCCAAAGATAAAATTGAATTAGAAAATCAAGGAGTATACGAAATCCCATGCACCACTTGTCCCACCATATACATCGGACAAACCAACAGAAGAATAAGTGCACGCATTGAAGAACATAAGAACTCAGTCAAAAAAGAGGAACCAACATCTTCCCTGGTTCAACACCTTAAAGCCACAGGACACGAAATTGACTTTAAAAATACCAGAACCATTGCCAAAAATGAACATTTTAATAACAGAATAATCAGAGAAGCCATCGAGATAGAAAAACGCCCACACAGCATGAACAAGCGAGATGATACCTCCCGCCTCCCAGCCATTTGGAAACCCGCCCTTATTGACAAACGACTCCCTAACACAAAAATCTTAAACCCCCCTGCAACTCAGACTAACCTGAGCACAACCAAACAGAACACTCCCCCAGCCAATCAGAGCACAGCCAAGCCCCTAACCATTCAGAACACACCTCCACCCAATCAGAACACAGCCAAGCTCCACCCAATCAGTTCATACCCCCACTGGCAGTTAAAAGGAATAAACAGCTAAGACCACACATTGCTGCTCAAAGCACGAAGCTGAAAACACCAGCCTGAAGATGACGAATGGGACTTCGTCGAAACGTCGCCCAGACACTTCCAATTTTACGCGGGAGAAAACCCGAACAACCAAAGACCTACATACAAATACCCGCGAAAACCTCAGAAAACATATATCGAACCTCTACGGGGAGGAAATCCACCATCTGACCAGGACCTATGAAAAACTTGAAGTCCAAAGAGCTTCCATTTTATGTGACCTCGCCTTCCTACGTAACTGCCGAGATCAAAATCTAATCCCCACATGTTTCCAACTGAAATTCCACTCCAACTCTGCAGCCACCAAACGGATCCTGAAAAGAACAGAATGGGCCCTAATCAGAAATGAACTTCACACAAAAAGATTCCTCCTAGACCGAATTAACAAA
>NW_024099782.1:0-7026 GCF_016545835.1 Crotalus tigris
AAATGGTGCTTTTTCTAGTTATCAAAAATTGAGCTGTTTTGGTATCCAGGGAAGGAAATTCCTGATGCCGGGGTCATAAATTTTTCTGCTCCAAAGATGAAAATTTTTTTTTTACTCAAATGTAAAAACGGACCTCAGAATGGGATTCGGGGTTAAATTTCATGCTTAAAAATGGTGCTTCTTTTAATTGTCAAAAATTACGCCGTTTTGGTATCTAGGGAAGTAAATTCCTGATGTCGGGGGCATAGATTTTGCTGCTCCAAAGATGGAAAAATTCTTTGACCCAAATGTAAAAACGGACCTCAGAATGGGATTCGGGGTTTAATTTCATGCTTAAAATGGTGCTTTTTCTAGTTTTCACAAATTGAGCCGTTTTGGTATCAAAATTGCTGATGCCGCAGTCACGTATTTTTGTGCTACGGAAATGAAAAATTTTTTTTGACCCAAATGTAAAAACGGACCTCAGAATGGGATTCGGGGTTAAATTTCATGCTTAAAAATGTTGCTTCTTCTAGTTTTCAAAAATTGAGCCGTTTTTGTATACAGGGAAGGAAATTCCTGATGCCGGGGTCATGGATTTTTCTGCTCCAAAGATGAAAATTTTTTTTTTGACTGAAATGTAAAAACGGACCTCAGAATCGGATTTGGGGTTAAATTTCATGCTTAAAAATGGTGCTTTTTCTAGTTATCAAAAATTGAGCTGTTTTGGTATCCAGGGAAAGAAATTCCTGATGCCGGGGTCATAGATTTTTCTGCTCCAAAGATGAAAATTTTTTTTTGACTAAAATGTAAAAACGGACCTCAAATGGATTCGGGTTAAATTTCATGCTTAAAATGGTGCTTTTTCTAGTTATCAAAAATTGAGCTGTTTTGGTATCCAGGGAAGGAAATTCCTGATGCCGTGGTCATAGATTTTTCTGCTCCACAGATGAAAATTTTTTTTTGACTGAAATGTAAAAACGGACCTCAGAATCGGATTCGGGGTTAAATTTCATGCTTAAAAATGGTGCTTCTTCTAGTTTTCAGAAATTGAGCCGTTTTGGTATACAGGGAAGGAAATTCCTGATGCCGGGGTCATATATTTTTCTGCTCCAAAGATTAAAATTTTTTTTTGACTCAAATGTAAAAACGGACCTCATAATGGATTCGGGGTTAAATTTCATGCTTCACATGGTGCTTCTTCTCATTTTTCAAAAATTAAGATCCGTTTTGTATTCCGGAAGGAAATTGCTGATGCCGCGGTCACGTATTTTTGTGCTCCGGAAATGAAAATTTTTTTTTGACCCAAATGTAAAAACGGACCTCAGAATGGGATTCGGGGTTAAATATAATGCTTGAAAATGGTGCTTCTTATTTTCAAAAATTGAGCCGTTTTGGTATCCAGGGAAGTAAATTCCTGATGCCGGGGTCATAGATTTTTGTGCTCCAGAGATGAAAAATTTTTTTTGACTAAAATGTAAAAACGGACCTCAGAATGTGGTTCGGGGTTAAATTTCATGCTTAAAAATGGTGCTTTTTTAGTTATCAAAAATTGAGCTGTTTTTGTATCCAGGGAAGGAAATTCCTGATGCCGGGGTCATAGATTTTTCTGCTCCAAAGATGAAAAATTTTTTTTGAGTGAAATGTAAAAACGGACCTCAGAATCGGATTCGGGGTTAAATTTCATGCTTAAAAATGGTGCTTCTTCTAGTTTTCAAAAATTGAGCCGTTTTGGTATACAGGGAAGGATATTCCTGATGCCGGGGTCATGGATTTTTTGTTCTCCAGAGATGAAAATTCTTTTTGACCCAAATGTAAAAACGGACCTCAGAATCGGATTCGGGGTTAAATTTCATGCTTACAAATGGTGCTTTTTCTAGTTTTCAAAAATTGAGCCATTTTGGTATACTGGGAAGGAAATTCCTGATGCCGGGGTCATAGATTTTTCTACTCCAAAGATAAAAATTTTTTTTTGACCCAAATGTAAAAAGGGAGCTCAGACTGGGATTCGGGGTTAAATTTCATGCTTAAAAATGGTGCTTCTTCTAGTTTTCAAAAATTGAGCCATTTTGGTATACAGGGAAGGAAATTCCTGATGCCGGGGTCATAGATTTTTCTGCTCCAAAGATGAAAAATTTTTTTTTTGACTGAAATGTAAAAACGGACCTCAGAATGGGATCCGGGGTTAAATATACTGCTTGAAAATGGTGCTTCTTCTAATTTTCAAAAATTGAGCTGTTTTGGTATCCAGGGAAGGAAATTCCTGATGCCGGGGTCATAGATTTTTCTGCTCCAAAGATGAAAATTTTTTTTTGACTGAAATGTAAAAACGTACCTCAGAATCGGATTCGGGGTTAAATTTCATGCTTAAAAATGGTGCTTCTTCTAAGTTTTTCAAAAATTGAGCCAGTTTGGTATACAGGGAAGGAATTCTGTTCCGGGGTCATGGTTTTTTGTGCTCCAGAGAGAAACATTTTTTTTGACCCTAATGTAAAAACGGACCTCAGAATGGGATTCGGGTTAAATTTCATGCTTAAAAATGGTGCTTTTTCTAGTTATCAACAATTGAGCTTTTTTGGTATCCAGGGAAGGAAATTCCTGATGCCGGGGTCATAGATTTTTCTGCTCCAAAGATGAAAATTTTTTTTGGACTGAAATGTAAAAACGGACCTCAGAATGGGATTCGGGGTTAAATTTCATGCTTAAAATGGTGCTTTTTCTAGTTTTCACAAATTGAGCCGTTTTTGTATCCAGGGAAGGAAATTGCTGATGCAGCGGTCACGTATTTTTGTGCTCCGGAAATGAAAATTTTTTTTTGACTGAAATGTAAAAACGGACCTCAGAATGGGATTCGGGGTTAAATTTCATGCTTAAAAATGGTGCTTCTTCTAGTTTTCAAAAATTGAGCCGTTTTGGTATACAGGGAAGAAATTCCTGATGCCGGGGTCATGGATTTTTCTGCTCCAAAGATGCAAATTTTTTTTTGACTGAAATGTAAAAACGGACCTCAGAATCAGATTTGGGGTTAAATTTCATGCTTAAAAATGGTGCTTCTTCTAGTTTTCAAAAATTGAGCCGTTTTGGTATACAGGGAAGGAAATTCCTGATGCTGGGTCATGGATTTTTTGTTCTCGTCAAAGATGAAAATTTTTTTTTTGACCCAAATGTAAAAACGGAGCTCAGAATGGGATTCGGGGTTAAATTGCATGCTTAAAAATGGTGCTTTTTCTAGTTTTCAAAAATTGAGCCGTTTTGGTATCCAGGGATGGAAATTCCTGATGCCGGGGTCACGGATTTTTGTGCTCCGGAGATGAAAAAATTTTTTTGACTGAAATGTAAAAACGGACCTCAGAATGGGATTCGGGGTTAAATATAATGCTTGAAAATGGTGCTTCTTCTAATTTTCAAAAATTGAGCCGTTTTGGTATCCAGGGAAGTAAATTCCTTATGCCGGGGTCATAGATTTTTGTGCTCCAGAGATGAAAAATTTTTTTTGACTAAAATGTAAAAACGGACCTCAGAATGTGGTTCGGGGTTAAATTTCATGCTTAAAAATGGTGCTTTTTTAGTTATCAAAAATTGAGCTGTTTTGGTATCCAGGGAAGGAAATTCCTAATGCCGGGGTCATAGATTTTTCTGCTCCAAAGATGAAAAATTTTTTTTGAGTGAAATGTAAAAACGGACCTCAGAATCGGATTCGGGGTTAAATTTCATGCTTAAAAATGGTGCTTCTTCTAGTTTTCAAAAATTGAGCCGTTTTGGTATACAGGGAAGGATATTCCTGATGCCGGGGTCTTGGATTTTTTGTTCTCCAGAGATGAAAATTTTTTTTGACCCTAATGTAAAAACGGACCTCAGAATGGGATTCTGGGTTAAATTTCTTGCTTAAAAATGGTGCTTTTTCTAGTTATCAAAAATTGAGCTGTTTTGGTATGCAGGGAAGGAAATTCCTGATCCCGGGGTCATAGATTATTCTGCTCCAAAGATGAAAAATTTTTTTTGACTGAAATGTAAAAACGGACCTCAGAATGGGATTCGGAGTAAATATAATGCTTGAAAATGGTGCTTCTTCTAATTTTCAAAAATTGAGCCGTTTTGGTATCCAGGGAAGGAAATTCCTGATGCCCGGGTCATGGATTTTTTGTCCTCCAAAGATGAAAAAAATTTTTGACCCAAATGTAAAAACGGACCTCAGAATCGGATTTGGGGTTAAATTTCATGCTTAAAAATGGTCCTTCTTCTAGTTTTCAAAAATTGAGCCGTTTTGGTATCCAGGGAGGGAAATTCCTGATGCTGGGGTCAGGGATTTTTTGTCCTCCAGAGATGAAAATATTTTTGACCCTAATGTAAAACGGACCTCAGAATGGCATTCGGGGTTAAATTTCATGCTTAAAAATGGTGCTTTTTCTAGTTATCAAAAATTGAGCTGTTTTTTGGTATCCCGGGAGAGGAAAATTCCCTGATCCCGGGGTCATAGATTTTTTTCTTGCTCCTGAGATGAAATTTTTTTTTGACCAAAATGTAAAAACGGACCTCAGAATGGGATTCGGGGTTAAATTTCATGCTTAAAAATGATGCTTCTTCTAATTTTCAAAAATTAAGCCGTTTTGGTATCTAGGGAAGTAAATTCCTGATGTCGGGGACATAGATTTTGCTGCTACAAAGATGAAAAATCTTTTTGACCCAAATGTAAAAACGGACCTCAGAATGGGATTCGGGGTTAAATTTCATGCTTAAAAATGGTCCTTTTTCTAGTTATCAAAAATTGAGCTGTTTTGGTATCCAGGGAAGGAAATTCCTGATGCCGGGGTCATAGATTTTTCTGTTCCAAAGATGGAAATTTTTTTTTGAACCAAATGTAAAAATGGACCTCAGAATCGGATTCGGGGTTAAATTTCATGCTTAAAAATTGTGCTTTTTCTAGTTATCAAAAATTGAGCCGTTTTGGTATCCAGGGAGGGAAATTCCTGATGCCGCGGTCACGTATTTTTGTGCTCCGGAAATGAAAATTTTTTTTTGACCCAAATGTAAAAACGGAGCTCAGAATGGGATTCGGGGTTAAATTGCATGCTTAAAAATGGTGCTTTTTCTAGTTTTCAAAAATTGAGCCGTTTTGGTATCTAGGGAGGGAAATTCCTGATCCCGGGGTCACGGATTTTTGTGCTCTGGAGATGAAAAATTTTTTTTGACTGAAATGTAAAAACGGACCTCAGAATGGGATTCGGGGTTAAATATAATGCTTGAAAATGGTGCTTCTTCTAATTTTCAAAAATTGAGCCGTTTTGGTATACAGGGAAGGAAATTCCTGATGCCGGGGTCATAGATTTTTGTGCTCCAGAGATGAAAATTTTTTTTTGACTAAAATGTAAAAACGGACCTCAGAATGGGGTTCGGGGTTAAATTTCATGCTTAAAAATGGTGCTTTTTCTAGTTTTCAAAAATTGAGCCGTTTTGGTATACAGGGAAGAAAATTCTTGATGCCGGGGCCACGGATTTTTTGTTCTCCAGAGATGAAAATTTTTTTTTGACCCAAATGTAAAAACGGAGCTCAGAATGGGATTCGGGGTTAAATTTCATGCTTAAAAATGGTGCTTCTTCTAGTTTTCAAACATTGAGCCGTTTTGGTATCCAGGGAAGGAAATTCCTGATGCCGGGATCATGGATTTTTCTGCTCCAAAGATGAAAATTTATTTTTGACTGAAATTAAAAATGGACCTCAGAATCGGATTTGGGGTTAAATTTCATGCTTAAAAATGGTGCTTCTTCTAGTTTTCAAAAATTGAGCCGTTTTGGTATACAGGGAAGGAAATTCCTGATGCCGGGGTCATGGATTTTTTGTCCTCCAGAGATGAAAATATTTTTTGACTCTAATGTAAAAACGGACCTCAGAATGGGATTCGGGGTTAAATTTCATGCTTAAAAATGGTGCTTTTTCTAGTTTTCAAAAATTGAGCCGTTTTGGTATCCCGGGAAGGAAATCCCTGATGCCGGGGTCATGGATATTTGTGCTCCAGAGGTGAAAAATTTTTTTTGACACAAATGTAAAAAACGACCTCAGAATCGATTCGGGTTAATTTCATGGCTTGACAATTGTGCTTTTCTAGTTATCAAAAGTGAGCCGTTTTGGTATCCAGGGAGGGAAATTCCTGATGCGGCGGTCACATATTTTTGTGCTCCGGAAATGAAAATTTTTTTTTTACCCAAATGTAAAAACGGAGCTCAGAATGGGATTCAGGGTTAAATTGCATGCTTAAAAATGGTGCTTTTTCTAGTTTTCAAAAATTGAGCCGTTTTGGAATCCAGGGAGGGAAATTCCTGATGCCGGGGTCACGGATTTTTGTGCTCCGGAGATGAAAAATTTTTTTTGACTGAAATGTAAAAACGGACCTCAGAATGGGATTCAGGGTTAAATTTTCATGCTAAAAAATGGTGCTTATGCAAGTTTTTTAAAAATTGAGCTGTTTGGTGTCCGGGGAGAAATTCCTGATGCTGGGTGTCAGGGATTTTGTGCTTACGGAGGTGAAATTTTTTTTGACCCAAATGTAAAAACGGACATCAGAATTGGATTCAGGGTTAAATTTCATGCTACAAACATGGGCTTTGATGTAGTTTAAAAATTGAGGCCATTTTGTGTCCGCGGGAAGGAAAAATTCCTGATGCTGGGGTCAGGGATTTTTGTGCTCTGGAGGTGAAATTTTTTTTGACCCAAATGTAAAAACGGACATCAGAATTGGATTCAGGGTTAAATTTCATGCTAAAAAATGGTGCTTTATGTAGTTTTTAAAAATTGAGCCGTTTTGGTGTCCGGGGAAGGTAATTCCTGATGCCGCCTGGGGTCAGGGATTTTTGTGCTCCGGAGGTGAAATTTGTTTTGACCCAAATGTAAAAACGGATATCAGAATTGGATTCAGGGTTAAATTTCATGCTAAAAAATGATGCTTTATGTAGTTTTTAAAAATTGAGCCGTTTTGGTGTCCGGGGAAGGAAATTCCTGATGCTGGGGTCAGAGATTTTTGTGCTCAGGAGGTGAAATTTTTTTTGACCCAA
>NW_024099783.1:0-4556 GCF_016545835.1 Crotalus tigris
TTTTTAAGCATGAAATTTAACCCCCAATCCCATTCTGAAATCTGTTTATACATTTGGTTCAAAAAATTTTTTTCACCTCCAGAGCACAAAAATCAGTTACCCCGGCATCAGGCATTTTCCTTCCACGGACACCAAAACGGCTCAATTTTTAAAAACTACAAAAAGCACCTTTTTTAAGCATGAAATTTAACCCCGAATCCCATTCTGACATCCGTTTATACATTTAGGTGAAAAAAAAATTTTCACCTCTGGAGCACAAAAATCCCTGACCCCGGCATCAGGAATTTCCTTCCCTGGACACCAAAATGGGTCAATTTTAAAAAACTAAAAAAAGCACAATTTTTAAGCTTGAAATTTAACCCCGAATCGCATTATGACGTCAGTTCTTACATTTGGGTCATACAAAAATTTTCACCTCCGGAGCAAAAAAATACCCTGACCCCGGCATCAGGAATTTCCTTCCCTGGACACCAAAACGGCTCAATTTTTACAAACTACAGAAACCACATTTTTTAAGCATGAAATTTAACCCCGAATCCCATTCTGACGTCCGTTTATACATTGGGGTGAAAAAATTTTTTCACCTCCGGAGCACAAAAATCCCTGACCCCGGCATCAGGAATTTCCTTCCCTGGACACCAAAACGGCTCAATTTTGAAAAACTAAAAATGGACCATTTTAAGCTTGAAATTTAACCCCGAATCGCATTCTGACGTCTGTTTTTACATTTGGGTGAAACAAAAATTTTCATCTACGGAGTACAAAATTTCCTGATCCCAACATCAGGAATTTCCTTCCCTGGACACCAAAAAGTCTCAATTTTTAAAAACTAGAAAATTTACGTTTTTTAAGCATGAAATTTAACCCCGAATCCCATTCTGACGTCCGTTTATACATTTGGGTGAACAAAAATTTTTCACTTCCGGAGCACAAAAATCCCTGACCCCGGCAAGAGGAATTTCCTTGCACGGACACCAAAACGGCTCAATTTTTAAAAACAAGAAAAAGCACTTTTTTGTAAGCATAGAAATTTAACCCCGAATCTAAAACCCATCTGGCCGTCCGTTTAACATTTCGGTGAAACAAAATTTTTCACCTCCCGAGAACAAAAATCCCTGACCCCGGCATCAGGAATTTCCTTCCCTGGACACCAAAACGGCTCAATTTTTAAAAACTAAAAATGGACCATTTTTAAGCTTGAAATTTAACCGCGAATCCCATTCTGACGTCTGTTTTTACATTTCGGTGAAACAAAAATTTTCACCTCCAGAGAACAAAAATCCCTGACCCCGGCATCAGGACTTTCCTTCCCGGACACCAAAACGGCTCATTTTTTAAAAAGTACAAAAGCCCTTTTAAGCATGAAATTTAACCCCGAATCCCATTCTGACGTCCGTTTTCACATTTGGGTGAAACAAAAATTTTCACCTCCGGAGCACAAAAATCCCTGACCCCGGCATCAGGAATTTCCTTCCCCGGACACCAAAACGGCTCAATTTTTAAAAACTAGAAAAAGGACCTTTTTTAAGCATGAAATTTAACCCCGAATCCCATTCTGACGTTCGTTTATACATTTGGGTGAAAAAAAATTTTCACTTCCGGAGCACAAAAATCCCTGACCCCGGCAAGAGGAATTTCCTTGCACGGACACCAAAATGGCTCAATTTTTAAAAAGTACAAAAGAACCTTTTTAAAGTATTTAATTTAACCCTGAATCCCATTCTGACGTACGTTTATACATTTGGGTGAAAAAAAAAATTTTCACCTCCGGAGCACAAAAATCCCTGACCCCGACATCAGGAATTTCCTTCCCCGGACATCAAAACGGCACAATTTTTAAAAACTACAAAAAGCACCTTTTTTAAGCATGAAATTTAACCCCGAATCCCATTCTGACATCCGTTTATACATTTAGGTGAAAAAAAAATTTTCACCTCCGGAGCACAAAAATCCCTGACCCCGGCACCAGGAATTTCCTTCCCTTGACACCAAAATGGCTCAATTTTAAAAAACTAAAAAAAGCACAATTTTTAAGCATGAAATTTAACCCCAAATCCCATTCTGATGTCGGTTTCTACATTTGGGTCAAACAAAAATTTTCACCTCTGGAGCAAAAAACTCCCTGACCCCGGCATCAGGAATTTCCTTCCCTGGACACCAAAATGGCTCAATTTTAAAAAACTAAAAAAAGCACAATTTTTAAGCATGAAATTTAACCCCAAATCCCATTCTGATGTCGGTTTCTACATTTGGGTCAAACAAAAATTTTCACCTCTGGAGTAAAAAACTCCCTGACCCCGGCATCAGGAATTTCCTTCCCTGGACACCAAAATGGCTCAATTTTAAAAAACTAAAAAAAGCACAATTTTTAAGCTTGAAATTTAACCCCGAATCCCATTCTGATGTCCGTTTTTACATTTGGGTCATACAAAAATTTTCACCTCGGAACAAAATATCCCTGACCCTGGCATGAACAATTTCTTTCCGTGGACACCAAAACTGCTCAATTTTTAAAAACTACAAAAAGCAGCTTTTTAAGCATGAAATTTAACCCCCACCCCATTCTGAAATCTTTTTTATACATTTGGTTCAAAAATTTTTTTCACCTCAGAGCACAAAAATCATTTACCCCGGGCATCAGGCATTTTCCTTCCCGGACACCCAAAACGGCTCATTTTTAAAAACTCCAAAAAGCACCTTTTTTAAGCATAAATTTAACCCCGATCCCATTCTGACTCCGTTTATACTTTAGGTACAAAAAAAAATTTCACCTCTGGAGCCACAAAAATCCCTGACCCCGCATCAGGATTTCTTCCCTGGACACCAATGGGTCAATTTTTAAAAAACTAAAAAAAGCACTTTTTAAGCTATGAATTTACCCACGAATCGCATATACAGTCAGTTCTTACATTTGTGTCCATAACAAAAATTTTTTTCACCCCGGATCAAAAAAAAATCCCTGACCCCGGCATCAGCAATTTCCTTCCCTGGACACCAAAACGGCTCAATTTTTAGAAAGTACAAAAAGCACCTTTTTTAAGCATGAAATTTAACCCCGAATCCCATACTGACGTCTGTTTATATATTTGGGTGAAACAAAAATTTTCACCTCCGGAGCACAAAAATCCCTGACCCCGGCATCAGGAATTTCCTTCATTGGACACCAAAACGGCTCAATTTTGAAAAACTAAAAATGGACCATTTTTAAGCTTGAAATTTAACCCCGAATCGCATTCTGACGTCTGTTTTTATATTTGGGTGAAACAAAAATTTTCACCACCTCCGGAGCAAAAAAATCCCTGACCCCGACATCATGAATTTCCTTCCCTGGACACCAAAAAAAACGGCTCAATTTTAAAAACTAAAAAGGCCATTTTTTTAAGCTTGAAATTTAACCCCGAATCGCATTCTGACGTCTGTTTTTACATTTGGGTGAACAAAAATTTTCACCTCCAGAGCAGAAAAAAATCCCTGGACCCCGGCATCAGGAATTCCTTCCCTGGACACCAAAAATGTCTCATTTTAAAAACAAGAAAGCACGTTTTTTTACAGCATGATTTAACCCCGAATCCCATCTACGTCCGTTTATACATTTGGGTGAAAAAAAATTTTTCACCTCCGGAGCACAAATCCATGACCCGGCATCAGGAATTTCCTTCATTGACACCAAAACGGCTCAATTTTTAAAAACTAAAAAAAGGACCATTTTTAAGCTTGAATTTTAACCCCGAATCCCATTCTGACATCCGTTTATACATTTGGGTCAAAAAAAATTTCACCTCCGGAGCACAAAAATCCCTGACCCCGACATCAGAATTTCCTTCCCCGGACACCAAAAACGCTCATTTTTAAAAATACAAAAGCACCTTTTTTAAGCATGAATTTAAAACCCCGAATCCCATTCTGACGTCCGTTTATACTTGGGTGAAATAAAATTTTCACCTCCAGACACAAAAATCCCTGTCCCCGGGCATCAGGAATTTCCTTCCCTGGACACCAAATGCTCATTTTTAAAACACGTAAAAGCACGTTTTTCAGCATGAAATTTTAAACCCCGAATCCCATTCTGACGTCCGTTTATACTTTTGAGTGGAAAAAAAATTTTTCACTCCGGAGCCAAGATCCCTACCCCGGCAAGAGGAATTTCCTTGCACGGACACCAAACAGCTCAATGTTTAAAAAGTAACAAAAGAACCTTTTTAAAGTCTTTCATTAACCTGATCCCCTTCTGGACGTCCGTTTATACATTTGGGTTGAAAAAAAATTTCACCTCCGGAGCACAAAAATCCCTGACCCCGGCATCATGAATTTCCTTCCCTGGACACCAAAATGGCTCAATTTTTAAAAACTACCAAAAGCACCATTTTTATGCATGAAATTTAACACCGAATCCCAATCTGACGTCCGTTTATACATTTGGTTGAAAAAAAAAATTTTACCTCCGGAGCACAAAAATCCCTGACCCCGGCATCAGGAATTTCCTTCCCTGGACACCAAAATGGCTCAATTTTTAAAAACTAGAAAAAGCACCATATTTATGCATGAAATTTAACCCC
>NW_024099784.1:0-9491 GCF_016545835.1 Crotalus tigris
GATGTCCATTTTGCTCTATAAGTTCATGTTGACCTAAACTTAACCCTAAGTTGGATTTTCCTCCAATGGGATTTCCCCATCTATTTTACCAGGAAAAGAAGATAGGGTAGTCTAGAAAGGCAGTGCCCTCCTAACCATACCCAAGCCCTCCGAATTTCTTGGTGATGTCCGTTTTGCGTTACGAGTTCAAGGTGACCTAACCCTAACCCTAAGTGGAATTTTCCTCCAATGGGATTTTCCCATGTATTTTACCAGACACGCATAGATTAGGCAGCCTAGAAAAGTCAGTGCCCTCCTAACCATACCCAAGCACTCTGATTTTGTTGGCGATGTCCATTTTGCTCTTAGGAGTTCATGGTGACGTAACCCTAACCCTAACTGGAATTTTCCTGCAATGGGATTGTCCCATGTATTTTACCAGGAAAAGTAGATAGTGCAGCCTAGAAAGGTCAGTGCTCTCCTAACCATACCAAGCACTCCGAGTTCGTTGGCGATGTCCATTTTGCTCTAGGAGTTCATGGTGACGTAACCCTAACCCTAACTGGAATTTTCCTGCAATGGGATTTTCCCATGTATTGTACCAGGAAACATAGATAGGGCAGCCTAGAAAGGTCAAGGCTATCCTAACCATACCCAAGCACTCCGAGTTTGTTGGCGATGTCCATTTTCCTCTAAGATTTCATGGAGACGTAACCCTAATCCTAACTGGAATTTTCCTCCAATGGGATTTTCCCATGTATTTTACCAGGAAACATACATAACGCAGCCTAGAAAGGTCAATGCTCTCCTAACCATACCCAAGCACTCCTAGTTTGTTGGCGATGTCCATTTTGCTATGGAGTTCATGGAGTAACGTAACCCTAACCCTAACTGAATTTTCCTGCAATGGTATTTTCCATGGTATTTTTTCCAGGAAAAATAGATAGGGCAAGCCTAGAAAGGTCTTGCTCTTCTAACCATACCCAAGCACTATGAGTTTGTTTGCGATTCACATTTTGCTGCTAGGAATTTCATAGGTGACGTAATCCCTATACCCTAAGTGGACATTTTCCTCCAATGGGGTTTTCCCACGTTTTTTACCATGAAACATAGTAGTGCAGCCTAGAAAGGTCATTGCTCTCCTAACCATACCCAAGCACTCCTAGTTTGTTGGCGATGTCCATTTTCCTCTAGGAGTTCATGGAGATGTAACCCTAACCCTAAGTGGAATTTTCCTCCAATGGGATTTTCCCATGTATTTTACCAGGAAACATACATAGGGCAGCCTAGAAAAGTCAGTGCCCTCCTAACCATACCCAAGCACTCCAAGTTTGTTGTCGATGTTCATTTTCCTCTAGGAGTTCATTGTGACGTAACCCTAACCCTAAGTGGAATTTTCCTACAATAGGATTTTCCCGTGTATTTTACCAGGAAACATAGAAAGGGCAGCCTAGAAAAGTCAGTGCCCTCCTAACCATACCCAAACACTCCTAGTTTGTTGCGATGTCCTTTTGCTCTAGATTTCATGTTGATGTACACCTAACCCTAATGGAATTTTCTTCCTCCATGGGATTTTCCTCCCACTTTTTTTAACCAGGAAACATAGATAGCGCAGCCTAGAAAGGTCAATGCTCTCCTAACCATACCCAAGCACTCCTAGTTTGTTGGCGATGTCTATTTTGCTCTAGGAGTTCATGGAGAGGTAACCCTAACCCTAAGTGGAATTTTCCTCCAATGGGATTTTCCCATGTATTTTACCAGGAAACATAGAAAGGGCAGCCTAGAAAACTCAGTGCCCTCCTAACCATACCCCAGCACTCCGAGTTTGTTGGCGATGTCCATTTTGCTCTAGGAGTTCAAGGTGACGTAACCCTAACCCTAAGTGGAATTTTCCTCCAATGGGATTTTTCCTTGTATTTTACCAGGAAACATAGAAAGGGCAGCCTAGAAAAGTCAGTGCTCTTCTAACCATACCCAAGCACTCCGAGTTTGTTGGCGATGTCCATTTTGCTCTAGGAGTTCATGGTGACGTAACCCTAACCCTAAGTGGAATTTTCCTCCAATGGGATTTTCCCACTTTTTTACCAGGAAACATAGATAGGGCAGCCTAGAAAGGTCAATGCTATCCTAACCATACCCAAGCACTCCGAGTTTGTTGGCGATGTCCATTTTCCTCTAGGAGTTCATGGAGACGTAACCCTAACCCTAACTGGAATTTTCCTCCAATGGGATTTTCCCATGTATTTTACCAGGAAACATACATAGGGCAGCCTGTTTCCCGCTTCCTCTTCGGGTTTTTACTGGGCTCCCAACCTTACTCCATTTCCATCCCTGTCTCTTTAAAAGGAAAAACCTTAACCTCACTGAAAGTGCCAAAAAAAAAGGGTGGGGGGAATCCTCAAGGACAACTTACCTGTTTTCTCCCAGTTTTCTCCTTTCTCTTACCTCTGGGCGGTGGGTGGGCTGTTTACGGCAACCTGGAGAGGAAAGGAAGAAATCTCCTACCCTTCCTAACCCTGACTTGTTTTGGACGAAGGTCTACAAAGTTAGATGGACGGCGAACAAAATAATAAAAGCCATTAGTTGCAACTTCTCACGTCTCATCCCTTTTATCCATCCTTTAAATGATAAACCTAGAAGGGAACGATAGGTTATACACATTTTCAAAATAAACTGCATTTATTTTTTATACTTTTGAAGCAGATTTCTTCTTCCGCGCCTGCGTTGCAGCAAACGGGCCTCCCCTGGCCCTATTAATAAGGTGTTAATACCGTTAATAAAATAAATAACTTCCCCTCTCCCAGGAAACAGGCGGTGGGAGCATAAGCATAAGCATAACCCAAGCAAAGCAACAGAATAAGAGACGTGGAGTTCCAACTAGAATTTAACAGAATATCTCTCTGCAGCAAAAAAAATGGAAAGCATCTCCTAAATTCTGCATGTAATCTTTATTTTATTTTGCATTTATAAAATTTTCAGTTTTTTTTAAAACAGCATTTTAAGCATTT
The DNA here is from genome assembly GCF_016545835.1 of Crotalus tigris. Taxonomy (NCBI): domain Eukaryota; kingdom Metazoa; phylum Chordata; class Lepidosauria; order Squamata; family Viperidae; genus Crotalus; species Crotalus tigris. Next base: position 2,988 of record NW_024099784.1, read on the forward strand.
TCCTGCTCAACAAGATAAAGTTCTCTATTGGAAGAAGGGACGATCCCCATCAGCACCCCAGAGGTGGCTGATGGGACTTGTAATCCAGTAGAAGCCCAAGTCGCCCTCTGTTCTCTCAATCCTAAAAAGCACAGCTGCAAAAATGATGGGGATATTTTAAAAACTGGGCCTTTGCAACGGGAGAGGGGGGTGGTGGGAGGCAGCCTCTCAGGCACAAGGCTGCCTGACGAATGGGATTTGTAGTCCAAAGGGTCCCCGGGCGGGGCGAAGGCTCGAGGAGGAGGCATTACGCAGTCTAATTATCTTCACCTGTGCGGGCCGAGGCACACCTGACCGTGATGAGCAGCTTCCCGCGCGGCGGCCGTCTCCATGGCAACCGCTGCGCGAGCTGGGAAAATAGCCCAGCGTTCGCACCTGTGTTTGGGCGGGAAAGAGCGCGCGCCTTTCCCGCCCAGCGCCCTCGGACTGCCTCGCGGGCTCCTGTCTGCACGCCCATCTCGCTCGTGAGTGGCTGCTCCGGAAACGCTTCCCTCGGATTGGCTGAGCGGCCTCTCCCCTCTCCGAGAGGCGGGGGCATTTAAAATGTCGGCGGGCTTCTCAAGCTGAGTGCAAAAAGAAAAACGAGCGCGCTGCAGAGGCAGCCGACGCCGCTACCGCGTCTCTTTTTCCTCAGAAGAGAGGCGATAGCGGCGTCTCGTGCCTCTGCAGCGCGCTAGCTTTTCTTTTGGCACTCAGCTTGAGAAGCCCGCCGACTTTTTCTTTTTTCTGCGGGGCGCCGGAGGGCAAAAATGTCTCTCTCCGGCTCTCCCGCGGCTCAAGTCCTCGAGCTCGAGGTCGGGGAGAATTTTTTTTACCTTTTGGGGATGCGGAGGGGGGCGCGAGTTCGTTAGCTAATTAATAGCTTATTGTTCTCGAGGAGTCAGGATAGCACCTGGGGTAATTTTAACCACGGCGTGTATTCTTACGAGTAAAACGCCAGTGGTAGCTCAACAGTGTTTTATTTAAAGGACTCCAAAACCCATAGGTCGCTAAAGATACTTATCTCAGTCTTTCGCTCGGGGAATAACGCAAACCGCTGTGTCTTAGAATAATACTAGTCAAGTTCTTAAAATTTTGGTCGAACGCTAATCTCAGCCATGTCCTTTTTAAAGGGACCAAACCAGCAAAGGTCAAATTTAGCTTTAAAGGTAAAATTATCTTAAGAACTGACTTCTCTCTTAGGAATAAAGTGAATTCTTGGGGTAATTTTAGCCAAGAATTCAAGTTCTTAGAAGAAAATTTTGGTCGAACCTGAGGTAATCTCAGCCATGTCCTTTTTAAAGGGACCAAACCAGCAAAGGTGAATAGGAGTTAAAATTAGCTTGAAAGGTAAAATTATCTCAGGAACTGACTTTCTTCTTAGGAATAAAGTGAATTCTTGGGGTAATTTTAGCCAAGAATTCAGGTTCTTAGAATAAAATTTTGATGGAACCTGAGCTAATCTCAGCCATGTCTTTTTTAAAGGGACCAAACCAGCAAAGGTGAATAGGAGTTAAAATTAGCTTGAAAGGTAAAATTATCTCAGGAACTGACTTTCCTCTTAGGAATAAAGTGAATTCTTGGGGTAATTTTAGCCAAGAATTCAAGTTCTTAGAATAAAATTTTGATGGAACCTGAGCTAATCTCAGCCATGTCCTTTTTAAAGGGACCAAACCAGCAAAGGTGAATAGGATTTAAAATTAGCTTTAAAGGTAAAATTATCTCAGGAACTGACTTTCTTCTTAGGAATAAAGTGAATTCTTGGGGTAATTTTAGCCAAAAATTCAAGTTCTTAGAATAAAATTTTGATGGAACCTGAGCTAATCTCAGCCATGTCCTTTTTAAAGGGACCAAACCAGAAAAGGTGAATAGGAGTTAAAATTAGCTTGAAAGGTAAAATTATCTCAGGAACTGACTATCCTCTTAGGAATAAAGTGAATTCTTGGGGTAATTTTAGCCAAGAATTCAAGTTCTTAGAATAAAATTTTGATGGAACCTGAGCTAATCTCAGCCATGTCCTTTTTAAAGGGACAAAACCAGCAAAGGTGAATAGGATTTAAAATTAGCTTTAAAGGTAAAATTATCTCAGGAACTGACTTTCTTCTTAGGAATAAAGTGAATTCTTGGGGTAATTTTTGCCAAGAATTCAAGTTCTTAGAATAAAATTTTAATGGAAACTGAGCTAATCTCAGCCATGTCTTTTTTAAAGGGACCAAACCAGCAAAGGTGAATAGCAGTTAAAATTAGCTTTAAAGGTAAAATTATCTCAGGAACTTACTTTCCTCTTAGGAATAAAGTGAATTCTTGGGGTAATTTTAGCCAAGAATTCAAGTTCTTAAAATAAAATTTTGATGGAACCTGAGCTAATGTCAGCCATGTCCTTTTTAAAGGGACCAAACCAGCAAAGGTGAATAGGAGTTAAAATTAGCTTGAAAGGTAAAATTATCTCAGGAACTGACTTTCCTCTTAGGAATAAAGTGAATTCTTGGGGTAATTTTAGCCAAGAATTCAAGTTCTTAGAATAAAATTTTAATGGAACCTGAGCTAATCTCAGCCATGTCTTTTTTAAAGGGACCAAACCCGCAAAGGTGAATAGGAGTTAAAATTAGCTTTAAAGGTAAAATTATCTCAGGAACTGACTTTCGTCTTAGGAATAAATGAATTCTTGGGTAAGTTTTTGCAGAATTCAAGTTCTTAGAATAAAATTTAATGTAACCTGAATCTAGATCTCAGCCATTCTTTTCTTAAAAGGGACCCAACCAGAAAAGGTGAATATGGAGTTTAAAATTAGCTTTGAAAGGTAAATTATCTCAAAGAACTGACTTTTCCTCTAGGGAATAAGTGATTCTTGGGGTAAATTTTTAGCCAAGAATTCAAGTCTTAGAATAAAATTTGATGGAACCTGAGCTTATCTCAGCCGATGTCCTTTTTAAAGGGACCAAACCGCAAAGTGGATAGGATTTAAAATTGTAGCTTTAAAGGTAAAATTATCTCAGGAACTGACTTTCTTCTTAGGAATATAGTGAATTCTTGGGGTAATTTTAGCCAAGAATTCAAGTTCTTAGAATAAAATTTTAATGGAACCTGAGCTAATCTCAGCCATGTCTTTTTTAAAGGGACCAAACCAGAAAAGCTGAATAGGAGTTAAAATTAGCTTTAAAGGTAAAATTATCTCATTAACTGACTTTCCTCTTAGGAATAAAGTGAATTCTTGGGGTAATTTTAGCCAAGAATTCAAGTTCTTAAAATAAAATTTTGATGGAACCTGAAGCTAATCCAGCCATGTCCTTTTAAGGGCCAAACAAGCAAAGGTGAATAGGAGTTAAAATTAGCTTTAAAGGTAAAATTATCTCAGGAACTGACTTTCTTCTTAGGAATAAAGTGAATTCGTGGGGTAATTTTAGCCAAGAATTCAAGTTCTTAAAATAAAATTTTGATGGAACCTGAGCTAATCTCAGCCATGTCCTTTTTAAAGGGACCAAACCAGCAAAAGTGAATAGGAAAATTAGCTTTAAAGGTAAAATTATCTCAGGAACTGACTTTCTTCTTAGGAATAAAGTGAATTCTTGGGGTAATTTTAGCCAAAAATTCAAGTTCTTAGAATAAAATTTTGATGGAACCTGAGCTAATCTCAGCCATGTCCTTTGTAAAGGGACCAAACCAGCAAAGGTGAATAGGAGTTAAAATTAGCTTTAAAGGTAAAATATCTCAGGAACTGAACCTTTCTTCTTAGGAATAAAGTGAATTCTTGGGGTAATTTTAGCCAAGATTCAAGTCTTAGAATAAAATTTTGATGGAACCTGAGGGCTAATCTCAGCCATGTCCTTTTGAAAGGGACCAAACCAGCAAAGGTGAATAGGAGTTAAAATTAGCTTGAAAGGTAAAATTATCTCAGTAACTGACTTTCCTCTTAGGAATAAAGTGAATTCTTGGGGTAATTTTAGCCAAGAATTCAAGTTCTTAAAATAAAATTTTGATGGAACCTGAACTAATCTCAGCCACGTCCTTTTTAAAGGGACCAAACCAGCACAGGTGAATAGGAGTTAAAATTAGCTTGAAAGGTAAAATTATCTCTTGAACTGACTTTCCTCTTAGGAATAAAGTGAATTCCTGGGGTAATTTTAGCTAAGAATTCAAGTTCTTAAAATAAAATTTTGATGGAACCTGAGCTAATCTCAGCCATGTCCTTTTTAAAGGGACCAAACCAGCAAAGGTGAATAGGAGTTAAAATTAGCTTGAAAGGTAAAATTATCTCAGGAACTGACTTTCCTCTTAGGAATAAAGTGAATTCCTGGGGTAATTTTAGCCAAGAATTTAAGTTCTTAAATTCTTAAAGGTGAATAGGAGTTAAAATTAGCTTTAAAGGTAAAATTATCTCAGGAACTGACTTTCTTCTTAGGAATAAAGTGAATTCTTGGGGTAATTTTAGCCAAGAATTCAAGTTCTTAGAATAAAATTTTGATGGAACCTGAGCTAATCTCAGCCATGTCTTTTTTAAAGGGACCAAACCAGAAAAGGTGAATATGAGTTAAAATTAGCTTGAAAGGTAAAATTATCTCAGGAACTGACTTTCCTCTTAGGAATAAAGTGAATTCTTGGGGTAATTTTAGCCAAGAATTCAAGTTCTTAGAATAAAATTTTGATGGAACCTGAGGTAATCTCAGCCATGTCCTTTTTAAAGGGACCAAACCAGCAAAGGTGAATAGGAGTTAAAATTAGCTTTAAAGGTAAAATTATCTCAGGAACTGACTTTCTTCTTAGGAATAAAGTGAATTCTTGGGGTAATTTTTGCCAAGAATTCAAGTTCTTAGAATAAAATTTTTATGGAACCTGAGGTAATCTCAGCCATGTCTTTTTTAAAGGGACCAAACCAGCAAAGGTGAATAGGAGTTAAAATTAGCTTTAAAGGTAAAATTATCTCAGGAACTTACTTTCTTCTTAGGAATAAAGTGAATTCTTGGGGTAATTTTAGCCAAGAATTCAAGTTCTTAAAATAAAATTTTGATGGACTGAGCTAATCTCAGCCATGTCCTTTTTAAAGGGACCAAACCAGCAAAAGTGAATAGGAGTTAAAATTAGCTTTAAAGGTAAAATTATCTCAGGAACTGACTTTCTTCTTAGGAATAAAGTGAATTCTTGGGGTAATTTTAGCCAAAAATTCAAGTTCTTAGAATAAAATTTTGATGGAACCTGAGCTAATCTCCGCCATGTCCTTTTTAAAGGGACCAAACAAGCAAAGGTGAATAGGAGTTAAAATTAGCTTTAAAGGTAAAATTATCTCAGTAACTGACTTTCCTCTTAGGAATAAAGTGAATTCTTGGGGTAATTTTAGCCAAGAATTCAAGTTCTTAGAATAAACTTTTGATGGAACCTGAGCTACTCTCAGCCATGTCCTTTTTAAAGGGACCAAACCAGCAAAGGTGAATAGGATTTAAAATTAGCTTTAAAGGTAAATTATCTCAGGAACTGACTTTCTTCTTAGGAATAAAGTGAATTCTTGGGGTAATTTTAGCCAAGATTCAAGTTCTTAGAATAAAATTTTGATGGAACCTGAGCTAATCTCAGCCATGTCTTTTTTAAAGGGACCAACCCAGCAAAGGTGAATAGGAGTTAAAATTAGCTTTAAAGGTAAAATTATCTCAGGAACTGACTTTCTTCTTAGGAATAAAGTGAATTCTTGGGGTAATTTAAGCAAAAATTCAGGTTCTTAGAATAAATTTTTAATGGAACCTGAGCTAATCTCAGCCATGTCTTTTTTAAAGGGACCAAACCAGCAAAGGTGAATAGGAGTTAAAATTAGCTTTAAAGGTAAAATTATCTCTTGAACTGACTTTCATCTTAGGAATAAAGTGAATTCTTGGGGTACTTTTAGCCAAGAATTCAAGTTCTTAGAATAAAATTTAATGGAACCTGATCTAATCTCAGCCTGTCTTTTTAAAGGACCAAACAAGAAAAGCTGATAGAGTAAAATTAGCTTTAAAGGTAAAAATTATCTCGTAACTGACTTTCCTCTTGGATAAAGTGAATCTGGGGAATTTTTAGCCAAAATCAAGGTTTCTTAAATAAAATTTTGATGAACCTGAGGCTAATCTCAGCCATGTCCTTTTTAAAGGACCTAAACCAGCAAAGGTGAATAGGATTTAAAATTAGCTTGAAAGGTAAAATTATCTCAGGAACTGACTTTCTTCTTAGGAATAAAATGAATTCTTGGGGTAATTTTAGCCAAAAATTCAGGTTCTTAGAATAAAATTTTGATGGAACCTGAGCTAATCTCAGCCATGTCCTTTTTAAAGGGACCAAACCACCAAAGGTGTGAATAGGATTTAAAATTAGCTTGAAAGGTAAAATTATCTCAGGAACTGACTTTCTTCTTGGGAATAAAGTGAATTCTTGGGGTAATTTTAGCCAAGAATTCAAGTTCTTAAAATAAAATTTTGATGGACTGAGCTAATCTCAGCCATGTCCTTTTTAAAGGAACCAAACCAG
>NW_024099785.1:0-7816 GCF_016545835.1 Crotalus tigris
ACGTCAGAATGGGATTTCGGGTTAAATTTCAAGCTTAAAAATGGTGCTTTTTGTAGTTTTTAAAAATTGAGACGTTTGATGTCCAGGGAAGGAAATTCCTGATGCCGGGGTCAGGGATTTTTGTGCTCCGGAGATGAAAATTTATTTTCACCCAAATGTAAAAACAGACGTCAGAATGCAATTCGGGGTTAAATTTCATGCTTAAAAATGGTGTTTTTTGTAGTTTTATAAATTGAGCCGTTTTGGTGTCCGGGGAAGGAAATTCCTGATGCCGGGGTCAGGGATTTTTTTGCTCCGTAGGTGAAAAAATTTTTAGGACCCAAATGTATAATCGGACGTCAGAATGGGATTCGGGGTTAAATTTCATCCTTAAAAAAAGTTCTTTTCGTAGTTTTTAAAAATTGAGACATTTGATATCCAGGGAAGGAAATTCCTGGATGCCGGGGTCAGGTATTTTTGTGCTCCGGAGGTGACAAATTTTGTTTCACCCAAATGTATAAACGGACACAGAAATGGGATTTCAGGGCTACATTTAATGCTTAAAAAGGTGCTTTTGTATTTTTTAAAAATTGAGGCCATTTTTGGTGTCCTGAAGGGGGGAAAATTTTTCCTGATGCCGGGGTCAGGATTTTTTGTGGCTCCAGGTGAAAAATTTTTAGGACCCAAATGTATAAACGGATGTCAGAATGGGATTCGGGGTTAAATTTAATGCTTAAAAAAGCTGCTTTTTGTAGTTTTTAAAAATTGAGCCGTTTTGGTGTCCGGGGAAGGAAATTCCTGATGCCGGATTTTTGTGCTCCGGAGGTGAAAATTTTTTTTTCAACCCAATGTATAAACGGATGTCAGAATGGGATTCGGGGTTAAATTTCATCCTTAGAAATGGTGCTTTTTGTAGTTTTCATAAATTGAGCCGTTTTGGTGTCCGTGGAAGGAAATTCCTGATGCCGGGGTCAGGGATTTTTGTGCTCCGGAGGTGAAAATTTTGTTTTCACCCAAATGTATAAACGGACATCAGAATGGGATTCAGGGCTAAATTTAATGCTTAAAAAGGTGCTTTTTGTAGTTTTTAAAAATTGAGCCATTTTGGTGTCCATGGAAGGAAATTCCTGATGCCGGGGTCAGGGATTTTTGTGCTCCGGAGGTGAAAAAATTTTTAGGACCCAAATGTATAAACGGATGTCAGAATGGGATTCGGGGATAAATTTAATGCTTAAAAAAGCTGCTTTTTGTAGTTTTTAAAAATTGAGCCGTTTTTGTGTCCGGGGAAGGAAATTCCTGATGCCGGATTTTTGTGCTCCGGAGGTGAAAATTTTTGTTTCACCCAAATGTGAAAACGGACGTCAGAATGGGATTTCAGTTTAAATTTAATGCTTAAAAAGGTGCTTTTTGTAGTTTTTAAAAATTGAGCCATTATGGTGTCCGTGGAAGGAAATTCCTGATGCCGGGGTCAGGGATTTTTGTGCTCCGGAGGTGAAAAAAATTTTAGGACCCAAATGTATAAACGGATTTCAGAATGGGATTCGGGGTTAAATTTCATCCTTAGAAATGCTGCTTTTTGTAGTTTTCAAAAATTGAGCCGTTTTTGTGTCTGTGGAAGGAAATTCCTGATGCCGGGTTCAATGATTTTTGTGCTCCGTAGGTGAAAAAATTTTTAGGACCCAAATGTATAAACGGATGTCAGAATGGGATTCGGGGTTATATTTCATCCTTAAAAAAGGTTCTTTTCGTAGTTTTTAAAAATTGAAACGTTTGATGTCCAGGGAAGGAAATTCCTGATGCCGGGGTCAGGGATTTTTGTCCTCCGGAGGTGAACATTTTTTTTCACCCAAATGTAAAAACAGACATCAGAATGTGATTCGGGGTTAAATTTCATGCTTAAAAATGGTGCTTTTTCTAGTTTTTAAAAATTGAGCCGTTTTGGTGTCCGTGGAAGGAAATTCCTGATGCCGGGGTCAGGGATTTTTGTGCTCCGGAGGTGAAAAAAATTTTAGGACCCAAATGTATAAACGGATGTCAGAATGGGATTCGGGGTTAAATTTCATCCTTAGAAATGCTGCTTTTTGTAGTTTTCAAAAATTGAGCCGTTTTTGTGTCTGTGGAAGGAAATTCCTGATGCCGGGGTCAATGATTTTTGTGCTCCGTAGGTGAAAAAATTTTTAGGACCCAAATGTATAAACGGATGTCAGAATGGGATTAGGGGTTAAATTTCATCCTTAAAAAAGGTTTCTTTTTCTGAGTTTTTAAAATAATTGAGGAACGTTTGATGTCCAGGGAAGGAAATTCCTGATGCCGGGTCATGGATTTTTGTGCGCCGGAGGTGAAAATTTTTTTTCACCCAAATGTAAATAACAGACGGTCAGAATGGTAGTTGGGGTTAAATTTCAAGCTTAGAAATTGGGTGCTTTTTCTAGTTTTTGAAAAATTGACCATTTTGGTGTCCAGAGGAAGGAAATTCCTGATGCCGGGGTCAGGATTTTTGTGCTCCGGATGTGAAAATTTCTGTTTCACCCAAATGTAGAAACGGACGTCAGAATGGGATTTGGGGTTAAATTTCATGCTTAAAAAAGGTGCTTTTTGTAGTTTTTAAAAATTGAGCCATTTTGGTGTCCGGGAAGGAAATTCCTGATGCCGGGGTCAGGGATTTTTTGCTCCGGAGGTGAAAATTTTTGTTTATCCCAAATGTAAAAACGTCAGAATGGGATTCAGGGTTAAATTTTATGCTTAAAAATGGTCCTTTTTTAGTTTGTAAAAATTGAGCCATTTTGGTGTCCAGGGTAGAAATTCCTGATGCCGGGGTCAGGGATTTTTTGCTCCGGAGGTGAAAATTTTTTCAGGACCCAAATGTATAAACGGATGTCAGCATGGGATTCAGTGTTAAATTTCATGGTTAAAAAAGGTGCTTTTTGTAGTTTTTAAAAATTGAGCCATTTTGGTGTCCGGGGAAGGAAATTCCTGATGCCGGGGTCAGGGATTTTTTGCTCCGGAGGTGAAAATTTTTGTTTATCCCAAATGTAAAAACGTCAGAATGGGATTCAGGGTTAAAATTCATGCTTAAAAATGGTCCTTTTTTAGTTTGTAAAAATTGAGCCATTTTGGTGTCCAGGGAAGGAAATTCCCGATACCGGGGTCAGGGATTTTTGTACTCTGGAGGTGAAACTTTTTGCTTCACCCAAATGTAAACACAGACGTCAGAATGCGATTCGGGGTTAATTTTCATGCTTTAAAAAGGTGCTTTTTGTACTTTTTTAAAAATTGGTCCAGTTTGGCGTACAGGGAAAAAGGGGGGAAAAAATTCCTGATGCCTGGGTCGGGATTTTTGTGGCTCCATAATGGTGAAAAAAATTTTTAGGAACCCAAATGTTAAACTTATGTCGAAGGGATTCGGGGTTAAATTTCCCATCCTTAAAAAAGGTTCTTTCGTGTTTTTATTTAAAATTTAGACGTTTTGATGTCCAGGTAAAGGAAATTCCTGATGCCGGGGTCAGGGATTTTTGAGCTCCGGAGGTGAAAATTTTTTTTCACCCTAATGTAAAAACGGATGTCAGAATGGGATTCGGGGTTAAATTTCATGCTTAAAAATGGTGCTTTTTGTAGTTCTCAAAACTTGAGCCCTTTTGGTGTCTGGGGAAGGAAATTCCTGATGCCGGGGTCAGGGATTTTTGTGCTCTGGAGGTGAAAATTTTTGTTTCACCCAAATGTGAAAACGGACATCAGAATGGGATTTCGGCTTAAATTTAATGCTTAAAAAGGTGCTTTTTGTAGTTTTTAAAAATTGAGCCATTTTGGTGTCCGTGGAAGTAAATTCCTGATGTCAGGGTCAGGGATTTTTGTGCTCCGGAGGTGAAAACTTTTGTTTCACCCTAATGTAAAAACAGACGTCAGAATGCAATTCGGGGTTAAATTTCATGCTTAAAAATGGTGTTTTTTGTAGTTTTATAAATTGAGCCGTTTTGGTGTCTGGGGAAGGAAATTCCTGATGCCGGGGTCAGGGATTTTTGTGCTCCGGAGGTGAAAATTTTTTTAGGACCCAAATGTATAAACGGACGTCAGAATGGGATTTGGGGTTAAATTTCAAGCTTAAAAATGGTGCTTTTTGTAGTTTTCAAAAATTGAGACGTTTGATGTCCAGGGAAGGAAATTCCTGATGCCGGGGTCAGGGATTTTTGTGCTCTGGAGGTGAAAATTTTTGTTTCACCCAAATGTGAAAACGGACATCAGAACGGGATTTCGGTATAAATTTCATGCTTAAAAAAGGTTCTTTTCGTAGTTTTTAAAAATTGAGACGTTTGATGTCCAGGGAAGGAAATTCCTGATGCCGGGTTCAGGTATTTTTGTGCTCCGGAGGTGAAAATTTATTTTCACCCAAATGTAAAAACAGACGTCAGAATGCAATTCGGGGTTAAATTTCATGCTTAAAAATGGTGCTTTTTGTAGTTTTTAAATATTGAGCCGTTTTTGTGTCCGGGGAAGGAAATTCCTGATGCCGGGGTCAGGGATTTTTGGGCTCCGGAGGTGAAAAATTTTTTTTGACCCAAATGTATAAACGGATGTCAGAATGTGATTCGGGGTTAAATTTTATGCTTAAAAATGGTGCTTCTTCCACTTTTATAAAATTGAGCCGTTATGGTTTCCGGGGAAGGAAATTCCTGATGCCGGCGTCACAGATTTTTGTGCTCTGGGGATGAAAAATTTTTTTTGACCGAAATGTAAAAACGGACCTCAGAATGGGATTCGGGGTTAAATTTTATGCTTAAAAAAGTTGCTTTTTCTAGTTTTCAAACATTGAGCCGTTTTGGTATAAAGGGAAGGAAATTCCTGATGCCGGGGTCATGGATTTTTGTGCTCCAGAGGTGAATATTTTTTTTGACCCAAATGTAAAAACGGACCTCAGAATGGGATTCGGGGTTAAATTTCATGCTTTAAAATGGTGCTTCTTCTAGTTTTAAAAAATTGAGCCGTTTTGGTACAAAGGGAAGGAAATTCCTGATGCCGGGGTCACAGATTTTTTACTCCGGAGATGAAAATTTTTTTTTGACCCAAATGTATAAACGGACCTAAGAATGGGATTTGGGGTTAAATTTCATGCTTAAAAATGGTGCTTTTTCTAGTTTTCAAAAGTTGAGCCATTTTGGTGTCCGGGGAAGGAAATTCCTGATGCAGGGGTCAGGGATTTTTGTGCTCAGGAGGTGAAAATTTTTGTTTCACCCAAATGTGAAAAAATGACGGCAGATGTGGTTTCCGGGTTAAATTTCATGCTTAAAACAGGTGCTTTTTGTAGTTTTAAAATTGAGCCATTTTGGTGTCCAGGGAAGGAAAGTCCTGATGCCGGGGTCAGGGATTTTTGTGCTCCATAGGTGAAAAAATTTTTAGGACCCAAATGTATATACGGATGTCAGAATGGGATTCGGGGTTAAATTTCATCCTTAAAAAAGGTTCTTTTCGTAGTTTTTAAAAATTGAGACTTTTGATGTCCAGGGAAGGAAATTCCTGATGCCGGGGTCAGGTATTTTTGTGCTCCGGAGGTGAAATTTTTTTCACCCAATGTAAAACAGCCATCAGAATGCGATTCGGGGTTAAATTTCATGCTTAAAAATGGTGCTTTTTGTAGTTTTTAAAAATTGAGCCATTTTGGTGTCCGTGGAAGGAAATTCCTGATGCCGGGGTCAGGGATTTTTCTGCTCTGGAGGTGAAAATTTTTGTTTCAACCAAATGTGAAAACGGACATCAGAATGGGATTTCGGCTTAAATTTAATGCTTAAAAAGGTTCTTTTTGTAGTTTTTAAAAATTGAGCCATTTTGGTGTCCGTGGAAGTAAATTCCTGATGGCGGGGTCAGGGATTTTTGTGCTTCCGGAGGTGAAAATTTTTTTCACCCAAATATAAAAACAGACGTCAGTATGGGATTCGGGGTTAAATTTCATGCTTAAAAAAGGTGCTTTTTGTTCTTTTTAAAAATTGAGCCGTTTTGGTGTCCAGGGAAGGAAATTCCTGATGCCGGGGTCAGGGATTTTTGTGCTCCGAGGTGAAAATTTTTTTTCACCCAAATGTAAAAACCGACGTCAGAATGCGATTCGGGGTTAAATTTCAAGCTTAAAAATGGTCCTTTTTTAGTTTTTAAAAATTGAGCCGTTTTGGTGTCCAGGGAAGGAAATTCCTGATGCCGGGGTCAGGGATTTTTGTGCTCCGGAGGTGAAAATTTTTTTTCACCCAAATATATAAACGGACGTCAGAATGGGATTCGGGGTTAAATTTCATGCTTAAAAAAAGGTGCTTTTGTAGTTTTTAGAAATATAAACGTTTTGTGTCCAGAAGGAATTCCTGATTGCGGGGTCGGGCTTTTTGACTTGGATGTAAAATTTTGTTTCACCACGAAATGTAAAAACAGACGTCAGAATGGGATTCTGTGGTTAAATTTCAAGCTTAAAAAATGGTCCTTTTTTAGTTTTTAAAAATTGACTCCGTTTTTGGTGTCCCAGGAAAGGAAATTCCTTATGCCGCGTCAGGGATTTTTGTGCTCCCCGGTGCGAAATTTTCTTTGACCAAAATGTATAAACGGACGTCAGAATTGATGCGGGTTAAATTTCAGCTTAAATGGTCCTTTTTTAGTTTTTAAAAATTGAGCCGTTTTGGTGTCCAGCGAAGGAAATCCTGATGCCGCGGTCAGGGATTTTTGTGCTCCGGTGGTGAAAATTTTTTTTCACCCAAATGTATAGACGGACGTCAGAATGGGATTCGGGGTTAAATTTCATGCTTAAAAAAGGTGCTTTTTGTAGTTTTTAAAATTGAGACGTTTTGCGGTCCAGGGAAGGAAAGTCCTGATGCCGCGGTCAGGGATTTTTGTGCTCCGGAGGTGAAAATTTTTTTTTGACACAAATGTATAAACAGATGTCAGAATTGGATTCGGGGTTAAATTTCAAGCTTAAAAATGGTCCTTTTTTAGTTTTTAAAAATTGAGCCGTTTTGGTGTCAAGTGAAGGAAATTCCTGATGCCAGGGTCAGGGATTTTTGTGCTCTGGAGGTGAAATTTTTTTTTTGACCCAAATGTATAAACTGACGTCAAAATGGGATTCGGGGTTAAATTTCATGCTTAAAAATGGTCCTTTTTTAGTTTTTAAAAATTGAGCCGTTTTGGTGTCCAGCGAAGGAAATTCCTGATGCCAGGGTCAGGGATTTTTGTGCTCTGGAGGTGAAAATTTTTTTTTGACCCAAATGTATAAACGGACGTCAGAATGGGATTCGGGGTTAAATTTCATGCTTAAAAAAGGTGCTTTTTGTAGTTTTTAAAATTGACACGTTTTGGAGTCCAGGGAAGGAAATTCCTGATGCCGGAGTCAGGGATTTTTGTACTTGGAGGTGAAAATTTTTGTTTCACCGAAATGTAAAAACAGACGTCAGAATGGGATTCGGGGTTAAATTTCAAGCTTAAAAATGGTCCTTTTTTAGTTTTAAAAAATTGAGCCGTTTTGGTGTCCAAGGAAGGAAATTCCTGATGCCGCGGTCAGGGATTTTTGTGCTCCCCAGGTGAAAATTTTTTTTTGACCTAAATGTATAAACGGACGTCAGAATGGGATTCGGGGTTAAATTTCAAGCTTAAAAATGGTCCTTTTTTAGTTTTTAAAAATTGAGCCGTTTTGGTGTCCAGCGAAGGAAATTCCTGATGACGCGGTCAGGGATTTTTGTGCTCTGGTGGTGAAAATTTTTTTTCACCCAAATGTATAGACGGATGTCAGAATGGGATTCGGGGTTAAATTTCATGCTTAAAAAAGGTGCTTTTTGTAGTTTTTAAAATTGAGACGTTTTGCGGTCCAGGGAAGGAA
>NW_024099786.1:0-3469 GCF_016545835.1 Crotalus tigris
ATTTTCCCATGTATTTTACCAGGAAACATAGAAAGGGCAGCCTAGAAAAGTCAGTGCCCTCCTAACCATACCCAAGCACCCCTAGTTTGTTGTCGATGTCCATTTTGCTCTAGGAGTTCACGGTGACGTAACCCTAACCCTAAGTGGAATTTTCCTACAATGGAATATTCCCATGTATTTTACCAGGAAACATAGAAAGGGCAGCCTAGAAAAGTCAGTGCCCTCCTACCCATACCCAAGCACTCCTAGTTTGTTTCCGATGTCCATTTTGCTCTAAGAGTTTACAGTGACGTAACCCTAACCCTAAGTGGAATTTTTCTCCAAAGGGATTTTCCCATGTATTTTACCAGGAAACATAGAAAGGGCAGCCTAGAAAAGTCAGTGCCCTCCTATCCATGCCCAAGCACTCTGAGTTCGTTGGCGATGTCCATTTTGCTATAGGAGTTCATGGTGACGTAACCCTAACCTAAGTGGAATTTTCCTCCAATGGGATTTTCCCATGTATTTTACCAGGAAAAATAGATAGGGCAGGGTAAAAAATTCCGTGCCCTGCTAAGCATACCCAAGCACTCTGAATTTGTTGTTGATGTTCATTTTTCTCTATTAGTTCATGGTTTCCTAAACCTAAACCTAAGTGGAATTTTCCTCCAATGGGATTTTCCCATGTGTTTTACCAGGAAACAAGAAAGGGCAGCCTAGAAAGTGAGTGCCCTTCTAACCATACAAAAGCACTCCGAGTTTTTTTGGCGATGTCCATTTTGCGCTAAGAGTTCCGGTGACTGAACATAAACCCTGAAGTGGAATTTCCTCCAATGGTGATTTTCCCATGTATTTTACCAGGAAACATAGAAAGGGCAGCCTAGAAAAGTCAGTGCCCTTCTAACCATACTCAAGCACTCCTAGTTTATTGGCGATGTCCATTTTGCTCTAAGAGTTCACAGTGACGTAACCTTAACCCTAATTGGAATTTTCCTCCAAAGGGATTTTCCCATGTATTTTACCAGGAAACATAGAAAGGGCAGCTAGAAAAGTCAGTGCCCTCCTAACCATACCCAAGCACTCCGAGTTGTTGTCGATGTTCATTTTGCTCTAGGAGTTCACGGTGACGTAACCCTAACCCTAAGTGGAATTTTCCTACAATGGGATTTTCCCATGTATTTTACCATGAAACATAGAAAGGGCAGCCTAGCAAAGTCAGTGCCCTCCTAACCATACCCATGCACTCCTAGTTTGTTGGCGATGTCCATTCTGCTCTAAGAGTTCACAGTGACGTAACCCTAACCCTAAGTGGAATTTTTCTCCAATGGCATTTTCCCATGTATTTTACCAGGAAACATAGATAGGGCAGCCTAGAAAGGTCAGTGCACTCCTAACCATAACCAAGCACTCCTAGTTTGTTGGCGATGTCTATTTTGCTATAGGAGTTCATGGAGACGTAACCCTAACCCTAAGTGGAATTTTCCTGCAATGGGATTTTCCCATGTATTTTTCCAGGAAAAATAGATAGGGAAGCCTAGAAAGGTCAGTGCTCTCCCAACCATACCCAAGCACTCCTAGTTTGTTGGCGATGTCCATTTTGCTCTAGGAGTTCACGGTGACGTAACCCTAACCCTAAGTGGAATTTTCCTCCAATGGGATTTTCCCATGTATTTTTCCAGGAAAAATAGATAGGGCAGCCTAGAAAAGTCAATGCTATCCTAACCATACCCAAGCACTCCGAGTTTGTTGGCGATGTCCATTTTGCTCTAGGAGTTCACGGTGATGTACCCCTAACCCTAAGTGGAATTTTCCTCCAATGGGATTTTCCCACTTTTTTACCAGGAAACATAGATAGGGCAGCCTAGAAAAGTCAGTGCCCTCCTAACCATACCCAAGCACTCCTAGTTTGTTGGCGATGTCCATTTTGCTCTAGGAGTTCATGATGATGTAACCCTAACCCTAAGTGGAATTTTCCTCCAATGGGATTTTCCCACTTTTTTTACCAGGAAACATAGATAGGGCAGCCTAGAAAGGTCAAGGCTATCCTAACCATACCCAAGCACTCCGAGTTTGTTGGCGATGTCCATTTTCCTCTAGGAGTTCATGGAGACGTAACCCTAACCCTAACTGGAATTTTCCTCCAATGGGATTTTCCCATTTATTTTACCAGGAAACATAAATAGGGCAGCCTAGAAAGGTCAGTTCACTCCTAACCATACCCAAGCACTCCGAGTTTGTTGGCGATGTCTATTTTGCTCTAGGAGTTCATGGAGACGTAACCCTAACCCTAACTGGAATTTTCCTCCAATGGGATTTTCCCATGTATTTTACCAGGCAACATAGATAGGGCAGCCTGTTTCCCGCTTCCTCTTGGGGTTTTTACTGGGCTCCCAACCTTACTCCATTTCCATCCCTGTCTCTTTAAAAGGAAAAACCTTAACCTCACTGAAAGTGCCCAAAAAAAAGGGTGGGGGGAATCCTCAAGGACAACTTACCTGTTTTCTCCCAGTTTTCTCCTTTCTCTTACCTCTGGGCGGGGGGTGGGCTGTTTACGGCAACCTGGAGAGGAAAGGAAGAAATCTCCTACCCTTCCTAACCCTGACTTGTTTTGGACGAAGGTCTACAAAGTTAGATGGACGGCGAACAAAATAATAAAAGCCATTAGTTGCAACTTCTCACGTCTCATCCCTTTTATCCATCCTTTAAATGATAAACCTAGAAGGGAACGATAGGTTATACACATTTTCAAAATAAACTGCATTTATTTTTTATACTTTTGAAGCAGATTTCTTCTTCCGCGCCTGCGTTGCAGCAAACGGGCCTCCCCTGGCCCTAGTAATAAGGTGTTAATACCGTTAATAAAATAAATAACTTCCCCTCTCCCAGGAAACAGGCGGTGGGAGCATAAGCATAAGCATAACCCAAGCAAAGCAACAGAATAAGAGACGTGGAGTTACAACTAGAATTTAACAGAATATCTCTCTGCAGCAAAAAAAATGGAAAGCATCTCCTAAATTCTGCATGTAATCTTTATTTTATTTTGCATTTATAAAATTTTCAGTTTTTTTTAAAACAGCATTTTAAGCATTTTCCTGCTCAACAAGATAAAGTTCTCTGTTGGAAGAAGGGACGATCCCCATCAGCACCCCAGAGGTGGCTGATGGGACTTGTAATCCAGTAGAAGCCCAAGTCGCCCTCTGTTCTCTCAATCCTAAAAAGCACAGCTGCAAAAATGATGGGGATATTTTAAAAAATGGGCCTTTGCAACGGGAGAGGGGGGTGGTGGGAGGCAGCCTCTCAGGCACAAGGCTGCCTGACGAATGGGATTTGTAGTCCAAAGGGTCCCCGGGCGGGGCGAAGGCTCGAGGAGGAGGCATTACGCAGGCTAATTATCTTCACCTGTGCGGGCCGAGGCACACCTGACCGTGATGAGCAGCTTCCCGCGCGGCGGCCGTCTCCATGGCACCCGCTGCGCGAGCTGGGAAAATAG
>NW_024099787.1:0-4297 GCF_016545835.1 Crotalus tigris
TGGATAACAAAACGGCTCATTTTTTGAAAACTAGAAAAAGCACCATTTTTAAGCATGAAATTTAACCCCGAATCCCATTCTGAGGTCCGTTTTTACATTTGGGTCCCCAAAAAATTTTCACATCCGGAGCACAAAAATCCGTGACCCCGGCATCAGGAATTTCCTTTCCTGGATAACAAAACGGCTCATTTTTTGAAAACTAGAATAAGCACCATTTTTAAGCATGAAATTTAACCCCGAATCCCATTTCCGAGCACAAAAATCCATGAACCCTGCATCCAGAATTTCCTTCCCCAACACCCAAACCTCAATTTTTAAAAACTAGAAAAAGCACCATTTTTTAGCATGAAATTTAACCCCGAATCCCATTTCTGGAGCACAAAAATCCATGAACCCGGCATCAGAAATTTCCTTCCACGAACACCAAAACGGCTGAAAATTTAAAAACTAGAAAAAGCACCATTTTTAAGCATGAAATTTGACCCTTAATCCCATTCTGAGGTCAGTTTTTACATCTGGGTCAAAAAAAAATTCACCTCCAGAGCAGAAAAAACCGTGAGCTGGCATCAGGAATCACCTTCCCCAGACACCAAAATGGCTCAATTCTTAAAAACTAGAAAAAGCACCATTTCTACGCATGAAATTTAACCCTGAATCCCATTCTGAGGTCTGTTTTTAAATTTACGTCCCCCCAAAAAATTTTCAGCTCCGGAGGACCAAAATCCGTGACCCCGGCATCAGGAATTTCCTTCCCTGAACTACCAAAACAGCTCAATTTTTAAAACTAAGAAAAAGCACCATTTTTTTTTAGCTAAATTTAACCCCGAATCCTATTTCTGTGGTCCGTTTTACATTTGGGTTAAAAAAAAAATTTTCACCTCTGGAGGCACAAAAATCCCGTGACCCCGTCATCAGGGATTTCCTTCCGCTGAATACCAAAAACGCTCAATTTTTGAAAACTAGACAATCACCATTTTTAAGCATGAAAAATTTAACCACGGATCCCATTCTGCGGTCCGATTTTTACATTTGGTCAAAAAAAATTTTTCAACCTCTGGAGCACAAAAATCCGGACCCCCGGCATCAGGAATTTCCTAGCCCGGACACTAAAACGGCTCAATTTTTGAAAACTAGAAAAAGCACCATTTTTAAGCATGAAATTTAACCCCTGATCCCATTTTGAGGTCCGTTTTTACATTTGGGTCAAAAAAAATTTTTCACCTTTGGAGCAAAAAAATCCGTGACCCCGGCATCAGGAATTTCCTTCCCTAGATACCAAAACGACTCAATTTTTGAAAACTAGACAAATCACCATTTTTAAGCATGAAATTTAACCCCGAATCCCATTCTGAGGTCCGTTTTTACATTTGGGTCAAAAAATTTTTTTCATTTTCGGAGCACAAAAATACGTGACCGCGGAATCAGGAATTTCCCTCCCTGGATACCAAAACGCTCAATTTTTGAAAACTAGAAAAAGCAACATTTTTAAGCATGAAATTTAACCCCGAATCCCATTCTGAGCTCCGTTTTTACATTTGGGGCAAAAAAAAGTTTTTCACCTCTGCGCACAAGATCTGTAGACCCCGGCATCAAGGGATTTTCTTCCTGGATCCAAACGGCTCAATTTTTTGACAACTAAAAAAGCACCATTTTTAAGCATGAAATTTAACCCCGAATCCCTTCTGAGGTCCATTTCACATTTTTGGTCAAACAAAATTTTTCACCTCTGGATCACACAAATCCGTGACCCGGCATCATGAATTTCCTACCTGGACACTAAACGGCTCAAGTTTTGAAACTAGAAAAAGCACATTTTTTTTTAAGCATGAAATTTTAACTCCTCGCGATCCCATTTCGGAGCACAAAATCCATGAACCCGGCAATCAGGAATTTCCTTCCCCAAGCACAAAACTAGCTCAATTTTTAAAAACTAGTAAATGCACAATTTTTTAGCATGAAATTTAACCCCATATCCCAGTTCCGGAGCACAAAAATCCATGAACCCGGCATCAGAAATTTCCTTCCACGAACACCAAAATGGCTCAATTCTTAAAAACTAGAAAAAGCACCATTTCTACGCATGAAATTTAACCCTGAATCCCATTCTGAGGTCTGTTTTTAAATTTACGTCCCCCCAAAAAATTTTCAGCTCCGGAGGACAAAAATCCGTGACCCCGGCATCAGGAATTTCCTTCCCTGAACACCAAAACAGCTCAATTTTTAAAAACTAGAAAAAGCACCATTTTTTAGCATGAAATTTAACCCCGAATCCAATTCTGAGGTCCGTTTTTACATTTGGGTTAAAAAAAAAATTTTCACCTCTGGAGCACAAAAATCCGTGACCCCGGCATCAGGGATTTCCTTCCCTGAATACCAAAACAGCTCAATTTTTGAAAACTAGAAAAAACACCATTTTTAAGCATGAAATTTAACACAGATCCCATTCTGAGGTCCATTTTTACATTTGGGTCAAAAAAAATTTTTCACCTCTGGAGCAAAAATAAATCCGTAGAACGCCGGCTTCAGGAATTTCCTTCCTGGATACCAAAACGGCTCAATTTTTGAAAAACTAAACAAAGCACCATTTTTAAAGCATCAAATTAATCCAAATCCCATTCTGAGGACCGTTTTTATATTTGGGTCAAAAAAGTTTTTGGAAAAAAACTCTGCAGCACAAGAATCTGGTTATCCCGCATCAGGATTTTCTTCCCTGGATACAAACGGCTCAATTTTTGAAAACTAACAAAGCAAACCATTTTTAAAGCATAAATTTAACCCCGAATCCCCTTCTGAGGTCCGTTTTTACATTTGGGTCAAAAAATTTTTTTCACCTTCTGGAGCACAAAAATCCGTGAACCCCCGGCATCAGGAATTTCCTTCTGACACCAAAACCGCTCAATTTTTAAAACATAAACAAGGCAAGCACCATTTAAGTATGAAATTTTACCCTCGAATCCCATTTCCGGAGCACAAAAATCCATGAACCCGGCATCAGAAATTTCCTTCCCCGAACACCAAAACGGGTGAAAAATAAAAAACTACAAACAGCACCATTTTTAAGCATGAAATTTGACCCTTAATCCCATTCTGAGGTCCGTTTTTACATTTGGGTCGAAAAAAATTTTTTCACCTCTGGAGCACAAAAATCCGTGACCCCGGCATCTGCGATTTCCTTCCCTGAATACCAAAACGGCTCAATTTTTGAAAACTAGACAATCACCATTTTTTACTCTGAAATTTTAAACACCGGGATCCCATCTGAGGTTCCAGTTTTACATTTGGGTCAAAAAAAATTTTTCACCTCGGGAGCAAAAATCTGTCACCCACCACCGCAACTGGATTTCCCTTCCCCTGGATACCAAACGCTCAATTTTTGAAAACTAGAACAAAGCACCATTTTAAGCATCACTTTAATCCCAAATCCCATTCTGAGGTCCGTTTTACATTGTTGGGTCAAAAAAAAATTTTTTCGAACCTCTGGAGCACAAAAATCCGTGACCCCGGCATCAGGAATTTCCTAGCCCGGACACTAAAACGGCTCAATTTTTGAAAACTAGAAAAAGCACCATTTTTAAGCATGAAATTTACCCCCGGATCCCATTTTGAGGTCCGTTTTTACATTTGGGTCAAAAAAAAATTTTCACCTTTGGAGCAAAAAAATCCGTGACCCCGGCATCAGGAATTTCCTTCCCTGGATACCAAAACGACTCAATTTTTGAAAACTAGACAAATCACCATTTTTAAGCATGAAATTTAACCCAGATCTCATTCTGAGGTCCATTTTTACATTTGGGTCAAAAAAAAATTTTCACATCTGGAGCAAAAAAATCCGTGACCCCGGCATCAGGAATTTCCTTCCCTGGATACCAAAACGGCTCAATTTTTGAAAACTAGACAAAGCACCAATTTTAAGAATCAAATTTAATCCCAAATCCCATTCTGAGGACCGTTTTTATATTTGGGTCAAAAAAATTTTTTCACCTCTGCAGCACAAAAATCCGTGACCCCGGCATCAGGAATTTCCTTCCCTGGATACCAAAACGACTCAATTTTTGAAAACTAGACAAATCACCATTTTTAAGCATGAAATTTAACCCCGAATCCCATTCTGAGGTCCATTTTTACATTTGGGTCAAAAAAAATTTTTCACCTCTGGAGCAAAAAAATCCGTGACCCCGGCATCAGGAATTTCCTACCCGGACACTAAAACGGCTCAATTTTTGAAAACTAGAAAAAGCACCATTTTTAAGCATGAAATTTTACACCGAATCCCATTTCCGGAGCACAAAAATCCATG
>NW_024099788.1:0-2614 GCF_016545835.1 Crotalus tigris
TATGTGTCCTGGTAAAATACATGGGAAAATCCCATTGTAGGAAAATTCCACTTAGAATTAGGGTTATGTCACTGTGAACTCCTAGAGCAAAATGAACATCGACAACAAATTCGGAGTGCTTGGGTATGGTTAGGAGGGCACTGACTTTTCTAGGCTGTCCTATCTATTTTTCCTGGTAAAAATACATGGGAAAATCCCATTGGAGGAAAATTCCACTTAGGGTTAGGGTTAGGTCACCATGAACTCATAGAGCAAAATGGACATCGCCAATGAATTCGGAGTGCTTGGGTATGGTTAGGAGGGCACGACTTTTCTAGGCTGCAATATCTAGGCGTCCTGGAAAAATCATGGGAAAATTATCATTGGGGAAAATTCCCACTTAGGGTTAGGTGTTACGTCACACATGAACTCTTAGAGCAAAAATGGACATCGCCAACAAACTGAGTGCTTGTGTATGGTTAGAAGGGCACTGACTTTTCAGGGTGCCCTACGTATGTTTCCTGGTAATAAAAAACATGGGAAAATCCTTTCGAGAAAAACTCCAC
This sequence comes from Crotalus tigris, assembly GCF_016545835.1. NCBI lineage: Eukaryota > Metazoa > Chordata > Lepidosauria > Squamata > Viperidae > Crotalus > Crotalus tigris. Next base: position 546 of record NW_024099788.1, read on the forward strand.
TTAGGGTTAGGGTTACGTCACTGTGAAATCTTAGAGCAAAATGGAAATCGACAACAAACTCGGAGTGCTTGGGTATGGTTAGGAGGGCACTGACTTTTCTAGGCTGCCCTTTCTATGTTTCCTGGTAAAATACATGGGAAAATCCCAATGGAGGAAAATTCCACTTAGGGTTAGGCCTACGTCACCGTGAACTCCTAGAGCAAGATAGACATCGACAACAAACTTGGAGTGCTTGGGTATGGTTAGGAGGGCACTGACTTTTCTAGGCTGCCCTTTCTATGTTTCCTGGTAAAATACATGGGAAAATCCCATTGTAGGTATATTCCACTTAGGGTTAGGGTTACGTCACCGTGAACTCCTAGAGCAAAGTGAACATCGACAACAAACTTGGAGTGCTTGGGTATGGTTAGGAGGGCACTGACTTTTCTAGGCTGCAATATCTATGTTTCCTGGTAAAATACATGGGAAAATCCCATTGGAGAAAAATTCCACTTAGGGTTAGGGTTACGTAACTGTGAACTCTTAGAGCAAAATGGACATCGCCAACAAACTAGGAGTGCATGGGTATGGTTAAAAGGGAATGATTTTCTAGTGGGTGACCCTATGTATGTTTCCTGGTAAAATACATGGGAAACTCTCATTGGAGGAAAATTCCAGTTAGGGTTAGGGTTACGTCACCGTGAACTCGTAGAGCAAAATGGACATCACCAACAAACTCGGAGTGCTTGGGTACGGTTAGGAGGGCACTGACTTTTCTAGGCTGCCCTATCTATGTTTCCTGGAAAAATACATGGTAAAATGCCATTGGAGGAAAATTCCACTTAGGGTTAGGGTTACGTCACCGTGAACTCGTAGAGCAAAATGGACATCGCCAACGAACTCGGAGTGCTTGGGTATGGTTAGGAGGGCACTGACATTTCTAGGCTGCCCTATGGTCATGTTCCTGGTAAAATACATGGAAATCTCATTGGCGGAAAATTCCACTTAGGGTTAGAGTTACGTCACCGTGAACTCTTAGAGCAAAATGGACATCGCCAACAAACTCGGAGTGCTTGGGTATGGTTAGGAGGGCACTGACTTTTCTAGGCTGCATTATCTATATTTCCTGTTAAAATACATGGGAAAATCCCATTGGAGAAAAATTCCACTTAGGGTTAGGGTTACGTCACTGTGAACTCTTAGAACAAAATGGACATCGCCAACAAACTCGGAGTGCTTGGGTATGGTTAGGAGGGCACTGACTTTTCTAGGCTGCCCTTTCTATGTTTCCTGGTAAAATACATGGGAAAATCCCTTTGGAGAAAAATTCCAATTAGGGTTAGGGTTATTTCACTGTGAACTCTTAGAGCAAAATGGACATCGCCAACAAACTAGGAGTGCTTGGGTATGGTTAGGAGGGCACTGACTTTTCTAGGGCGCCCTATGTATGTTTCCTGGTAAAATACATAGGAAAATCCCATTGGAGAAAAATTCCACTTAGGGTTAGGGTTACGTCACTGTGAACTCTTAGAGCAAAATGGACATCGACAACAAACTTGGAGTGCTTGGGTATGGTTAGGAGGGCACTGACTTTTCTAGGCTGCAATATCTATGTTTCCTGGTAAAATACATGGGAAAATCCCATTGGAGAACAATTCCACTTAGGGTTAGGGTTACGTCACTGTGAACTCTTAGAGCAAAAGATGAGCATACTCCACAAACTAGGGCTTGGGTATGGTTAGGAGGTCACTGACTTTTCTAGGCTGCCCTTTCTTCTTGTTCCTGTAAAATACATGGGAAAATCCCATTGGAGGAAAGTTCCACTTAGGGTTAGGGTTATGTCACCATGAACTCCTAGAGCAAAATGGACATCACCAACGAACTCAGAGTTCTTGGGTATGGTTTGGAGAGCACTGACCTTTCTAGGCTGCCCTATCTATGTTTCCTGGAAAAATACATGGGACAATCCCATTGGAGGAAAATTCCACTTAGGGTTAGGGTTACGTCACCGTGAACTCCTAGAGCAAAATGAACATCGACAACAAACTAGGAGTGGTTGGGTATGGTTAGGAGGGCACTGACTTTTCTAG
>NW_024099789.1:0-10542 GCF_016545835.1 Crotalus tigris
ATGCATATACTCAGGTTGCCCACAGGTTGGGCAACCCGAAAAAACATGTGTTTTCCGTATCCAACCTTTCCTTTAAAAGGTAGGCTTGGGCATATATCGCATATGTTTGCAAATGGCCAATTTAGCATGAAAACTCAAAATGTGAAACTGACCTCAAATTCGCAACGTATGCATATACTCAGTTTGCCCACAGGTTGGGGAACCCGAAAAAACATGTGTTTTCCGTATCTGACCTTTCCTTCAAAAGGTAGGCCTGCGCTAATATCACAATTGTTGGCAAATAAGCCACTTAAGCATGAAAACTCAAAATGTGAAACTGACCTCCAATTCGAAATGTATGCATATACTCAGGTTGCCCACAGATTGGGGAACCCGAAAAAACATGTGTTTTCCGTATCTGACGTTTCTTTCAAAAGGTAGGCCTGCGCTAATATCACAATTGTTGGCGAATAAGCCAATTAAGCATGAAAACTCAAAATGTGAAACTGACCTCAACTTCGAAATGTATGCATATACTCAGGTTTCCCACAGGTTGGGGAACCCGAAAAAACATGTGTTTTCCATATAGAACCTTTCCTTCAAAAGGTAGGCCTGGGGCAATATCACAAATGTTGGCAAATAAGACAATTAAGCATGAAAACTGAAAATGTGAAACTGACCTCAAATTCAAATGTACGCATATACTCAGGTTCCGCACAGGTTGGGGAACCCGAAAAAACATGTGTTTTCCGTATCTGACCTTTCCTTCAAAAGGTAGACCTGGACCAATATCTCAATTGTTGGCAAATAATCCAATTAAGGGTGAAAACTCAAAATGTGAAACTGACCTCAAATTCGAAATGTATGCATATACTCAGGTTCCCCACAGTATGGGGAACCCGAAAAAACATGTGTTTTCCGTATCTGACTTTCTTTTCAAAAGGTAGCTCTAACTTTGGTCGTATGGGCCAATATCACAAGTCTGGGAATATAGGCAAATTAAGCATGAAAACTCAAAATGTGAAACTGACCTCAAATTCGAAATGTATGCATATACTCAGGTTCCCCACAGGTTCGGAAACCCGAAAAAACATGTATTTTCCGTATCTGACCTTTCCTTCAAAAGGTAGACCTGGACCAATATCTCAATTGTTGGCAAATAATCCAATTAAGGGTGAAAACTCAAAATGTGAAACTGACCTCAAATTCGAAATGTATGCATATACTCAGGTTCCCCACAGGTTGGGGAACCCGAAAAAACATGTGTTTTCTGTATCCGACCTTTCCTTCAAAAGCTAGGCCTGGGCCTATATCGCAGTTGTTGGCAAATGGCCAATTAAGCATGAAAACTCAAAATGTGAAACTGACCTCAAATTCGAAATGTATACATATACTCAGGTTCCCCACAGGTTGGGGAACCCAAAAAAAAATGTGTTTTCCGTATCTGACCTTTCCTTCAAAAGGTAGCTCTGGGCCAATATCACAATTTTGGCAAATAAGCCAATTAAGCATGAAAACTCAAAATGTGAAATTGACCTCAAATTCGAAATGTATGCATATACTCAGGTTCCCCACAGGTTGGGGAACCCGAAAAAACATGTGTTTTCCGTATCCATCCTTTCCTTCAAAAGGCAGGCCTGGGACAATATCACATTTGTTCGAAAATAACCCAAATAAGGATGAAAACTCAAAATGTGAAACTGACCTCAAATTCGAAATGTATGCATATACTCAGGTTCCCCACAGGTTGGGGAACCCGAAAAAACATGTGTTTTCCGTATCTGACCTTTCCTTCAAAAGGTAGCCCTGGGCCAATATCACAATTGTGGCAAATAAGCCAATTAAGCATGAAAACTCAAAATGTGAAACTGACCTCAAATTCGAAATGTATGCATATACTCAGGTTCCCCAAAGAATGGGGAACTCGAAAAAACATGTGTTTTCCGTATCCAACCTTTCCTTCAAAAGGTAAGCCTGGGCCAATCTCACAATTGTTGGCAAATGGCCAATTAAGCATGAAAACTCAAAATGTGACACTGACCTCAAATTCTAAATGTATGCATATACTCAGGTTCCCCACAGGTTGGGCAACCCGAAAAAACATGTGTTTTCCGTATCCAACCTTTCCTTCAAAAGGTAACCCTGGGCCATATCTAGCATTTGTTGGCAAATGGCCAATTAGGCTGAAACTCAAAAATGTGAACTGACCTCAATTCGAAATTTATGCATATACTCAGGTTCCCCACAGTTGGGGACCCGCAAAACTGTGTTTTCCGTATCGTGCCCTTTGCCTTCAAAGGTATCCCTGGGCCAATATCACAATTGTGGCAAATAAGCCAATTAAGGCCATGAAAACTCAATGTGAAACTGACCTCAAATTTCGATGTATCATATACTCAGGTTACCCACAAAGCAATGGGGAACCCGAAAAAACATGTGTTTTCCGTATCTGACCTTTCCATCAAAAGGTAGCCCTGGGCCAGTATCAGAATTGTTGGCAAATAAGCCAATTAAGCATGAAAATTCAAAATATGAAACTGACCTCAAATTCGAAATGTATGCATATACTCAGGGTTCCCACAGGTTGGGGAACCCGAAAAAATATGTGTTTTCCGTATCTGACCTTTCCTTCAAAAGGTAGGCCTGGGCCAATATCACAATTGTTGGCATATAAGCCAATTAAGCATGAAAACTCAAAATGTGAAACTGACCTCAAATTCGAAATGTATGCATATACCCTGGTTCCCCACAGATTGGGGAACCCGAAAAAACATGTGTTTTCCGTATCTGACCTTTCCTTCAAAAGGTAGACCTTGACCAATATCTCAATTATTGGCAAATAATCCAATTAAGGGTGAAAACTCAAAATGTGAGACTGTCCTCAAATTCGAAATGTATGCATATACTCAGGTTCCCCACAGGTTGGGGAACCCGAACAAACATGTGTTTTCCGTATACGACCTTTCCTTCAAAAGCTAGGCCTGGGCCTATATCGCATTTGTTGGCAAATGGCCAATTAAGCATGAAAACTCAAAATGTGAAACTGACCTCAAATTCGAAATGTATGCATATACTCAGGTTCCCACAGGTTGGGGAACCCGAAAAAACATGTGTTTTCCGTATCCGACCTTTCCTTCAAAAGCTAGGCCTGGGCCTATATCGCATTTTTTGGCAAATGGCCTATTAAGCATGAAAACTCAAAATGTGAAACTGACCTCAAATTCGAAATGTATGCATAAACTCAGGTTCCCCACAGGTTGGGCAATCCGTAAAAACATGTGTTTTCCGTATCGGACCTTTCCTTCAAAAGGTAGGCCTGGGCCAATATCGCATTTGTTCGCAAATAACCCAAATAAGGATGAAAACTCAAATTGTGAAGCTGACCTCAAATTCGAAATGTATGCATATGCTCAGGTTCCCCACAGGTTGGGCAACCCGAAAAAACTTTTTTTCCGTATCTGACCTTTCTGCAAAACTAAGGCCTGGCAATATATTCGCATTTTTTGCAATGTCCAATGTAAACAATTGAAAACTCAAAATGTGAAACTGACCTCAACTTCGCAATGTATGCATATACTCAGGTTGTCCACAGGTTTGGGAACCCGAAAAAACATGTGTTTTACGTATCTGACCTTTCCTTCAAAAGGTAGGCCTCGGCCAATATCACAATTGTTGGCAAATAAGCAATTAAGCATGAAAACTCAAAATGTGAAACTGACCTCAAATTCGCAATGTATGCATATACTCAGGTTCCCAACAGGTTGGGCAACCAGAAAAAACATGTGTTTTCTTATCCCACCTTTCTTCAAAACTTAACCTGGGCCAATCTACAATTGTTTGGCAAATGGCCATTAATCCTGAAAATCTCAAAATGTAACTGACCTCAAATTCGAAATGTATGCATCTACTCAGTCCTTCAAAGAATGGTGGAACCCGAAAAAACCTGTGTTTCCGCCTCCACCTTTCCTTCAAAGGTAAGCCTGGGCCAATATCACAATTTTTGGCAAATAAGCATGAAAACTCAAAATGTGAAACTGACCTCAAATTCGTAATGTATGCATATACTCAGGTTGCCCAAAGGTTGGGGAACCCGAAAAAACATGTGTTTTCCGTATCGAACCTTTCCTTCAAAAGATAGGTCTCGGCCAATATCACAATTGTTGGCAAATAAGCAATTAAGCATGAAAACTCAAAATGTGAAACTGACCTTAAATTCTCAATGTATGCATATACTCAGGTTGCCCACAGTTTGTGGAACCCAAAAAAACATGTGTTTTCCGTATCTGACCTTTCCTTCAAAAGGTAGGTCTGGGCCAATATCACAATTGTTGGAAAATGGCCAATTAAGCATGAAAACTCAAAATGTGAAACTGACCTCAAATTCGAAATGTATGCATATACTCAGGTTCCCCACAGGCTGGGGAACACGAAAAAAAATGTGTTTTCCGTATCTGACCTTTCCTTCAAAAGGTAGGCCTGTGACTATATCGCATTTGTCAGGAAATGGCCAATTAAGTATGAAAACTCAAAATGTGAAACTGACCTCAAATTCAAATGTAGGCATATACTCAGGTTCCCTACAGGTTGGGGAACCCGAAAAAACATGTTTTCCGTATCCGACCTTTCCTTCAAAAGCTAGGCCTGGGCCTATATCGCATTTGTTGGCAAATGGCCAATGAAGCATGAAAACTCAAAATGTGAAACTGACCTCAAATTCGAAATGTATGCATATACTCCGGTTCCCCACAGGTTGGGTAACCTGAAAAAACATGTGTTTTCCGTATCTTACCTTTCCTTCAAAATGTAGGCCTGGGCCAATATCACAATTGTTGGCAAATGGCCAATTAAGCATGAAAACTCAAAATGTGAAACTGACCTCAAATTCGAAATGTATGCATATACTCAGGTTCCCCACAGGTTGGGGAACCCGAAAAAACGTGTTTTCCGTATCTGACCTTTCCTTCAAAAGGTAGGCCTGGGCCAATATCACAATTGTGGTAAATAAGCCAATTAAGCATGAAAACTCAAAATGTGAAACTGACCTCAAATTTGAAATGTATGCATATACTCAGGTTCCCACAGGTTGGGGAACCCAAAAAAACATGTGTTTTCCGCATCCAACCTTTCCTTCAAAAGGTAAGCCTGGGCCATTCTCACAATTTTTTGGCAAATGGCCAATTAAGCATGAAAACTCAAAATGTGAAACTGACCTCAAATTCGAAATGTATGCATATACTCAGGTTCCCCACAGGTTGGGGAACCCGAAAAAACATGTGTTTTCTGTATCCCACCTTTCCTTGAAAAGGTAAGCCTGGGCCAATCTCACAATTGTTGGCAAATGGCCAATTAAGCATGAAAACTGAAAATGTGAAACTGACCTCAAATTCGAAATGTATGCATATACTCAGGTTCCCCACAGGTTGGGTAACCTGAAAAAACATGTGTTTTCCGTATCTGACCTTTCCTTCAAAATGTAGGCCTGGGCCAATTTCACAATTGTTGGCAAATAAGCCAATTAAGCATGAAAACTCAAAATGTGAAACTGACCTCAAATTCGAAATGTATGCATATACTCAGGTTCCCCACAGGCTGGGGAACCCGAAAAAAAATGTGTTTTCCGTATCTGACCTTTCCTTCAAAACTAGGCCTGGGCATATATCGCATTTTTTGGCAAATGTCCAATTAAACATGAAAACTCAAAATGTGAAACTGACCTCAAATTTGAAAAGTATGCATATACTCAGGTTCCCACAGGTTGGGGAACCCAAAAAAACATGTGTTTTCTGTATCCCACCTTTCCTTCAAAAGGTAACCCTGGGCCAATCTCACAATTGTTGGCAAATGGCCAATTAAGCATGAAAACTCAAAATGTGAAACTGACTTCAAATTCGAAATGTATGCATATACTCAGGTTCCCAACAGGTTGGGGAACCCGAAAAAACGTGTGTTTTCTGTATCCCACCTTTCCTTCAAAAGGTAACCCTGGGCCAATCTCACAATTGTTGGCAAATGGCCAATTAAGCATGAAAACTCAAAACGTGAAACTGACCTCAAATTCGAAATGTATGCATACACTCAGGTTCCCCACAGGTTGGGTAACCCGAAAAAACATGTGTTTTCCGTATCTGACCTTTCCTTCAAAAGCTAGGCCTCGGCCTGTATCGCAATTGTTGGCAAATACGCCAATTAAGGATGAAAACTCAAAATGTGAAACTGACCTCAAATTCGAAATGTATGCATATACTCAGGTTTCCCCACAGGTTGGGGAAGCCGAAAAAACATGTGTTTTCCGTATCTGACCTTTCCATCAAAAGATAGGCCTGGGCGAATATCACAATTGTTGGCAAATAGCCAATTAAGCATGAAAACTTAAAATGTGAAACTGACCTCTAATTCGAAATGTATGCATATACTCAGGTTGCCCACAGATTGGGGAACACGAAAAAACATGTGTTTTCCATATCCAATCTTTCTTTCAAAAGATAGGCCTGGGCCAATATCACAATTGTTGGCAAATAGCCAATTAAGCATGAAGACTCAAAATGTGAAACTGACCTCACATTCGAATGTATGCATATACTCAGGTTCCCCACAGGTTGGGGACCCGAAAAAACATGTGTTTTCCGTATCTGACCTTTCCTTCCAAAGGTACCGCTGGGGCCTAATATCCAATTGTTGGCAAATAAGCAATTAAGCATGAAAACTCAAAATGTGAAACTGACCTCAAATTCGAAATGTAGTCATATACTCAGGTTCCCCACAGGTTGGGGAACCCGAAAAAACATGTGTTTTCCGTATCTGACCTTTCCTTCAAAAGGTAGGCCTGGGCCAATATCACAATTGTTGCAAATAAGCAATTAAGCATGAAAACTCAAAATGTGAAACTGACCTCAAATTCGCAATGTATGCATATACTCAGTTTCTCCACAGTTTGTGGAACCCCAAAAAACGTGTTTTCCGTATCTGACCTTTCCTTCAAAAGGTAGGCCTGGCCAATAATCACAATTGTTGGCAATGGCCAATTAGCATGAACCTCAAAACGTGAAACTTACCTCAAATTCGAATGTTGCATATACTCAGAGTTCCCGCCCAGGTTTGTGAACGCGAAAAACATGTGTTTTCCGTATCTGACCTTTCCATCAAAAGATAGGCCTGGGCCAATATCACAATTGTTCGCAAATAGACAGTTAAGCATGAAAACTCAAAATGTGAAACTGACCTCAAATTCGAAATGTATGCATAAACTCAGGTTGCCCACAGGTTGGGGAACCCGAAAAAACATGTGTTTTCGGTATGTGACCTTTCCTTCAAAAGGTAGGTCTGGGCCAATACCACAATTGTTGGCAAATAAGCCAATTAATCATGAAACTCAAAATGTGAAACTGACCTCAAATTCGAAATGTATGCATACACTCAGGTTCCCCACAGGTTGGGGAACCCGAAAAAACATGTGTTTTCCGTATCTGACCTTTCCTTCAAAAGCTAGGCCTCGGCCTGTATCGCATTTGTTGGCAAATACGCCAATTAAGGATGAAAACTCAAAATGTGAAACTGACCTCAAATTCGAAATGTATGCATATACTCAGGTTCCCCACAGGCTGGGGAACCCGAAAAAAAATGTGGTTTCCTTATCTGACCTTTCCTTCAAAAGGTAGTTCTGTGACTATATCGCATTTGTCAGCAAATGGCCAATTAAGTATGAAAACTCAAAATGTGAAACTGACCTCAAATTCAAATGTAGGCATATACTCAGGTTCCCTACAGGTTGGTTAACCCGAAAAAACATGTGTTTTCCGTATCTGACCTTTTCTTCAAAAGGAAGGCCTGGGCCAATATCACAATTGTTGGCAAATAAGCCAATTAAGTATGAAAACTCAAAATGTGAAACTGACCTCAATTTCGAAATGTATGCATATACTCATTTTTCCCACAGGCTGGGGAACCCGAAAAAACATGTTTTCCGTATCCCAGCTTTCCTTCAAAAGGTAAGCCTGGGCCAATATCACAATTGTTGGCAAATGGCCAATTAAGCATGAAAACTCAAAATGTGAAACTGACCTCAAATTCGCAATGTATGCATATACTCAGGTTCCAAACAGGTTGGGCAACCCGAAAAAACATGTGTTTTTTCCGGTATCCGACCTTTCCTTCAAATGTAGGCCTGGGCCGAATAATGCACAATTGTTGGCAATAAGCAAATTAAGCATGAACTCAAAATGTGAAACTGACCTCAAATTCGCAATGTATGCATATACTCAGGTTCCCCACAGGTTGGGCAACCCGAAAAAACATGTGTTTTCCTTATCCAACCTTTCCTTCAAAAGGTAGGCCTGGGCCAATATCACAATTGTTGGCAAATAAGCCAATTAAGCAGGAAAACTCAAAATGTGAAACTGACCTTAAATTTGAAAAGTATGCATATACTCAGGTTCCCCACAGGTTGGGGACCCCGAAAAAACATGGTTTTCCGTATCTTACCTTTCCTTCAAAGGTAATCCTTGGACCAATATACAATGTTGTTGGCAAATGGCCAATTAAGCAGAAACTCAAAATGGGAACTGACACTCAAATTCGAAATTTATGCATATAGTCAGGTTCCCACAGTTGGGGAACGCGAAAAACTGTGTTTTTTATGATCCACCTTTCCTTCGAAAAGGTAAGGCCTGGCCAATCTCACAATTGTTGGCAAATGGCCATTAAGCATGAAAACCAAATGTGAAACTCACCTCAAGATTCGAAATGTATGCATTACTCATGTTCCCCACAGGTTGGGGAACGCCGAAAAATGTGTTTTCCGTATCCGACCTTTCCTTCAAAAGCTAGGCCTGGGCCTATATCGCATTTGTTGGCAAATGGCCAATTAATCATGAAAACTCAAAATGTGAAACTGACCTCAAATTCGAAATGTATGTATACACTCAGGTTCCCCACAGGTTGGGTAACCCGAAAAAACATGTGTTTTCCGTATCTGACCTTTCCTTCAAAAGGAATGCCTGGGCCAATATCACAATTGTTGGCAAATAAGCCAATTAAGTATGAAAACTCAAAATGTGAAACTGACCTCAAATTCGAAATGTATGCATATACTCAGGTTCCCCACAGGCTGGGGAACCCGAAAAAACATGTTTTCCGTATCCCAGCTTTCCTTCAAAAGGTAATCCTGGGCCAATATCACAATTGTTGGCAAATGGCCAATTAAGCATGAAAACTCAAAATGTGAAACTGACCTCAAATTCGAAATGTATGCATATACTTAGGTTCCCCATAGGCTGGGGAACCCGAAAAAACATTTGTTTTACGTATCCAACTTTTTCTTCAAAAGATAGGCCTTGGCATTTATCACATTTGTTGCAAAGGCCAATTAAGCATGATGAAAACTCAAAATGTAAAACTGACCTCAAATTCGAAATGTATGCATATGCTCAGGTTGCCCACAGGTTGGGGAACCGAAAAAACATGTGTTTTCCGTATCCAATCTTTCTTTCAAAAGATAGGCCTGGGCCAATATCACAATTGTTGGCAAATAGCCAATTAAGCATGAAAACTCAAAATGTGAAACTGACCTCAAATTCGAAATGTATGCATATACTCAGGTTCCCCACAGGTTGGGCAACCCGAAAAAACATGTGGTTTCCGTATCCAACCTTTCCTTCAAAAGGGTGAGCCGGGCCAATATCACAATTGTTGGCCAAATGCCAAATAAGCATGAAAACTCAAAATGTTGAACTTGACCTCAAATTCGAAAGTTATGCAGTATACTCAGGTCCCCACAGGTTTGAGGGAACGCGCAAAAAAACATGGTTTTATGTATTCCCATCTTTCTTCAGAAAAGGTAAGCATGGGACAATCTCAAAATTGTTGGCAAAGGCCAATTAAGCATGAAAACTCAAAATGTGAAAAACTCACTCAAATTCGAAATGTGTGCATATACTCAGTTCCCCACCGTTTGGGAACCCGGAAAAAAAATGTGTTCTCCGTATCGACCTTTCCTTCAAAAAGCTAGGCCTGGGCCTATATCGCATTTGTTGGCAAATGGCCAATTAATCATGAAAACTCAAAATGTGAAACTGACCTCAAATTCGAAATGTATGTATACACTCAGGTTCCCCACAGGTTGGGTAACCCGAAAAAACATGTGTTTTCCGTATCTGACCTTTCCTTCAAAAGGAAGGCCTGGGCCAATATCCCAATTGTTGGCAAATAAGCCAATTAAGTATGAAAACTCAAAATGTGAAACTGACCTCAAATTCGAAATGTATGCATATACTCAGATTCCCCACAGGTTGGGGAACCCGAAAAAACATGTGTTTTCCGTATCTGACCTTTCCTTCAAAAGGTACGCCTGGGCCAATATCACAATTGTTGGCAAATGTCCAATTAAGCATGAAAACTCAAAATGTGAAACTGACCTCAAATTCGCAATGTATGCATTTACTCAGGTTGCCCACAGATTGGGAAACCCGAAAAAACATGTGTTTTGTGTACCTGACCTTTCCATCAAAAGGTAGGCCTGGGCCAGTATCACAATTGTTGGCAAATGGCCAATTTAGGAGGAAAACTCAA
>NW_024099790.1:0-2244 GCF_016545835.1 Crotalus tigris
TGATGCCGGTGTCAGGGATTTTTGTCCTCCGGAGGTGAAATTTTTTTTTTTACCCAAATGTAAAAACGGACTTCAGAATTGGATTCGGGGTTAAATTTAATGCTTAAAAATGGTGCTTTTTGTACTTTTTAAAAATTGAGCCATTTTGGTGTCCGGGAAAGGAAAATCCTGATGCCCGGGTCAGGGATTTTTGTGCTCCGGAGCTGAAAATTTTTTTTTGACCCAAATGTATAAACGGACGTCAGAATTGGATTCGGGGGTTAAATTTCATGCTTAAAAATGGTGCTTTTTGTACTTCTTAAAAATTGAGCCATTTTAGTGTCCGGGGAAGGAAATTCCTGATGCCGGGGTCAGGGATTTTTTGTTAATCCCCAGTTGAAAATTTTTTTTTTGACCAAAAATGTATAAACGGACGTCAGAATGGGATTCGGGGTTGAATTTCATGCTTAAAAAACGTAAATTTTCTAGTTTTTAAAAATTGAGACGTTTTGGTGTCCAGGGAAGGAAATTCGTGATGTTGGGATCAGGGAATTTTGTGCTCCGTAGATGAAAATTTTTGTTTCACCCAAATGTAAAAACAGACGTCAGAATGCGATTCGGGGTTAAATTTCAAGGTTAAAAATGGTCCTTTTTTTAGTTTTTAAAAATTGAGCTGTTTTGGTGTCCAGGGAAGGAAATTCCTGATGCGGGGTCAGGGATTTTTGTGCTCTGGAGATGAAAATTTTTGTTTCACCCAAATGTAAAAACAGACATCAGAATGCGATTCGGGGTTAAATTTCAAGCTTAAAAATGGTCCTTTTTTAGTTTTTAAAAATTGAGCCGTTTTGTTGTCCAGGGAAGGAAATTCCTGATGCCGGGATCAGGGAATTTTGTGCTCTGTAGATGAAATTTTTTTTTTCGCCCAAATGTATAAACGGATGTCAGAATGGGATTCGGGGTTAAATTTCATGATTAAAAAATATGCTTTTTGTAGTTTTTCAAAATTGAGACGTTTTGGTGTCCATGGAAGGAAATTCCTGATGCCGGGGTCAGGGATTTTTGTGCTCCGGAGGAGAAATTTTTTTTTTCACCCAAATGTATAAATGGACGTCAGAATGGGATTCGGGGTTAAATTTCATGCTTAAAAAACATGCTTTTTGTAGTTTTTCAAAATTGAGACGTTTTGGTGTCCGTGCAAGGAAATTCCTCTTGCCGGGGTCAGGGATTTTTGTGCTCTGGAAGTGAAAAAATTTTTTTCACCCAAATGTATAAACGGACATCAGAATGGGATTCGGTAAATTTCATGCTTAAAAAACATGCTTTTTTGTGAGTTTATAAAAATTGAGACATTTTGGTGTCCAGGGAAGGAAATTCCTGATGCCGGGGTCAGGGATTTTTGTGCTCTGAGGTGAAAATTTTTGTTTCACCCAAATATAAAAACCGACGTCAGACTGGGATTCGGGGTTAAATTTCAAGCTTAAAAATGGTCCATTTTTAGTTTTTTAAAATTGAGCCGTTTTGGTGTCCAGGGAAGGAAATTCCTGATGCCGGGGTCAGGGATTTTTGTGCTCTGGAGGTGAAAATTTTTGTTTCACCCAAATATAAAAACAGACGTCAGAATGCGATTCGGGGTTAAATTCATGCTTAAAAAAACTAAATTTTCTAGTTTTTAAAAATTGAGGCGATTTTGGTGTCGGGAAGGAAATTCCTGATGCCGGGGTCAGGGATTTTTGTGCTCCGGAGGAGAAAATTTTTTTTTCACCCAAACGTATAAATGGACGTCAGAATGGGATTCGGGGTTAAATTTCATGCTTAAAAAACGTGCTTTTTGTAGTTTTTAAAAATTGAGACATTTTGGTGTCCAGGGAAGGAAATTCCTGATGCCGGTGTCAGGGATTTTTGTGCTCTGGAGTGAAAATTTTTGTTTCACCCAAATATAAAAACCGACGTCAGACTGGGATTCGGGGTTAAATTTCAAGCTTAAAAATGGTCCATTTTTAGTTTTTAAAAATTGAGCCGTTTTGGTGTCCAGGGAAGGAAATTCCTGATGCCGTGATCAGGGAATTTTGTGCTCTGTAGATGAAAATTTTTTTTTCACCCAAATGTATAAATGGACGTCACAATGGGATTCGGGGTTAAATTTCATGCTTAAAAAACGTGCTTTTTGTAGTTTTTAAAAATTGAGACATTTTGGTGTCCAGGGAAGGAAATTCCTGATGCCGGGGTCAGGGATTTTTGTGCTCAGGAGGTGAAAATTTTTTGTTT
>NW_024099791.1:0-5814 GCF_016545835.1 Crotalus tigris
CTGACCTCAAATTCGAAATGTATGCATATACTTAGGTTCCCCATAGGCTGGGAACCTGAAAAAACATGTGTTTTACGTATCCAACTTTTTCTTCAAAAGATAGGCCTTGGCATTTATCACATTTTTTGGCAAATAGCCAAGTAAGCATGAAAACTCAAAATGTGAAACTGACCTCAAATTCGAAAAGTATGCATCTACTCAGGTTCCCCACCTTCTGGGGAACCCGAAAAAACATGTGTTTTCCGTATCCAACCTTACCTTCATAAGATAGGCCTGGGCATTTATCACATTTGTTGGCAAATAGCCAAGTAAGCATGAAAACTCCAAATGTGAACCTGACCTCAAATTCGAAATGTATGCATATAATTACGTTCCCCACATGTGTGGGACCAAAAAAAAAGTGTTTTACGTTCCGACTTTGTCTCATAAGATGGCCTGCATTTATTCAACATTTATTGGCAAATAGCCAAGTAAGGCCTGAAAGACTAAAATAATGAAACTGACGTTACAAATTCGAAAAGTATGCATATACTCAGGTTCCCCACCTTCTGGGAACCCGGAAAAACATGTGTTTTCCGTATCCAACCTTTCCTTCAAAAGTAGGGCCTTGGCATTTAATCACATTTCTTGGCGCATAGCCAAGTAAGCATGAAAACTCAAAATGTGAAACTGACCCCTAATTCGAAATGTATGCATATACTTAGGTTCCGCACAGGCTGGGGAACCTGAAAAAACATGTGTTTTACGTATCCGACTTTTTCTTCAAAAGATAGGCCTGGGCATATATCACATTTTTTTGCAAATAGCCAAGTAAGCATGAAAACTCAAAATGTGAAACTGACCTCAAATTCGAAATGTATGCATATACTTGGGTTCCCCATAGGCTGGGGAACCTGAAAAAACATATGTTTTACGTATCCAACTTTTTCTTCAAAAGATAGGCCTTGGCATTTATCACATTTGTTGCAAATAGCCACCATGAAAAACTCAAAATGGTGAAACTGAACTCAAATCAAATGTATTCATATCTTAGGTTCCCCATAGGCTGGGGAACCCGAAAAAACATGAGTTTCACATATCCAACTTTTTCTTCAAAAAATAGGCCTTGGCATTTATCACATTTGTTGGCAAATAGCCAACTAAGCATGAAAACTCAAAATGTGAAACTGACCTCAAATTCGAAATGTATGCATATACTTAGAATCCCCATAGGCTGGGGAACCCGAAAAAACATGTGTTTCACATATCCAACTTTTTCTTCAAAAGATAGGCCTGGGCATTTATCACGTTTGTTGGCAAATAGCCAAGTAAGCATGAAAACTCAAAATGTGAAACTGACCTCAAATTCGAAATGTATGCATATACGTAGGTTCCCCACAGGCTGGGGAGCCCGAAAAAACATGTGTTTTACGTATCCGACTTTTTCTTCAAAAGATAGGCCGGGGCATATATCACATTTGTTTGCAAATAGCCAAGTAAGCATGAAAACTCAAAATGTGAAACTGACCTCAAATTCGAAAAGTATGCATATACTCATGTTCCCCACCTTCTGGGGAACCCGGAAAAACATGTGTTTTCCGTTTCCAACCTTTCCTTCAAAAGGTAGGCCTGGGCATTTATCACATTTTTTGGCCATTAGCCAAGTAAGCAGGAAAACTCAAAATGTGAAACTGACCTCAAATTCGAAATGTATGCATATACTTAGGTTCCCCATAGGCTGGGGAACCCGAAAAAACATGTGTTTTACGTATCCAACTTTTTCTTCAAAAGATAGGCCTTGGCATATATCACATTTTTTGCAAATAGCCAAGTAAGCATGAAAACTCAAAATGTGAAACTGACCTCAAATTCGAAAAGTATGCATATACTCAGGTTCCCCACCTTCTGGGGAACCCGAAAAAACATGTGTTTTCCGTTCCAACCTTACCTTCATAAGATAGGCCTGAGCATTTATCACATTTGTTGGCAAATAGCCAAGTAAGCATGAAAACTCAAAATGTGAAACTGACCTCAAATTCGAAATATATCCATATACGTAGGTTCCCCATAGGCTGGGGAACCTGAACAAACATGTGTTTTACGTATCCGACTTTTTCTTCAAAAGATAGGCCTGGGCATATATCACATTTGTTTGCAAATAGCCAAGTAAGCATGAAAACTCAAAATGTGAAACTGACCTCGAATTCGAAAAGTATGCATATACTCAGGTTCCCCACCTTCTGGGGAACCCGGAAAAACATGTGTTTTCCGTATCCAACCTTTCCTTCAAAAGGTAGGCCTGGGCATTTATCACATTTGTTGGCCATTAGCCAAGTAAACAGGAAAACTCAAAATGTGAAACTGACCTCAAATTCGAAATTTATGCATATACTTAGGTTCCCCACCTTCTGGGGAACCCGACAAAACATGTGTTTTCCGTATCCAACCTTACCTTCATCAGATAGACCTGGGCATTTATCACATTTGTTGGCAAATAGCCAAGTAAGCAGGAAAACTCAAAATGTGAAACTGACCTCAAATTCGAAATGTATACATATACATAGGTTCCCCCATAGGCTGGGGAACCTGAAAAAAAATGTGTTTTGTATCCAACTTTTTCTTCAAAAGATAGGCCTGGGCATATATCACATTTGTTTGCAAATAGCCAAGTAAGCATGAAAACTCAAAATGTGAAACTGACCTCAAATTCGAAAAGTATGCATATACATAGGTTCCCCACCTTCTGGGGACCCGGAAACATGTGTTTTCCGTATCCAACCTTTCCTTCAAAAGGTCGGCCTCTGGGCATTTATCAACATTTGTTGGCCATTAGCCAAGTAAGCAGGAAAACTCAAAATGTGAAACTGACCTCAAATTCGAAATGTATGCATATACTTAGGTTCCCCACAGGGTGGGGAGCCCAAAAAAAATGTGTTTTACGTATCCGACATTTTCTTCATAAGATAGGCCTGGGCATTTATCACATTTGTTGGCAAATAGCCAAGTAAGCATGAAAACTAAAAATATGAAACTGACGTCAAATTCGAAAAGTATGCATATACTCAGGTTCCCCACCTTCTGCGGAACCCGGAAAAACATGTGTTTTCCGTATCCAACCTTTCATTCAAAATGTAGGCCTGGGCATTTATCACATTTCTTGGCGAATAGCCAAGTAAGCATGAAAACTCAAAATGTGAAACTGACCCCAAATTCAAAATGTATGCATATACGTAAGTTCACCATAGGCTGGGGAACCTGAAAAAACATGTGTTTTACGTATCCGACTTTTTCTTCAAAATATAGGCCTGGGCATGTATCACATTTGTTTGCAAATAGCCAAGTAAGCATGAAAACTCAAAATGTGAAACTGACCTCAAATTCGAAAAGTATGCATATACTCAGGTTCCCCACTTTCTCGGGGACTCGAAAAAACAAATGTTTTCCGTATCAAACCTTACCTTCAAAAGATAGGCCTTGGCATTTATCACATTTGTTGGCAAAGAGCCAAGTAACCATGAAAACTCAAAATGTGAAACTGACCTCAAATTCGAAATGTATGCATATACTTAGGGTCCCCACCTTCTGGGGAACCCGGAAAAACATGTGTTTTCCATATCCAACCTTTCTTTCAAAAGGTAGGCCTTGGCATTTATCACATTTGTTGGCAAATAGCCAAGTAAGCAGGAAAACTCAAAATGTGAAACTGACCTCAAATTCGAAATGTATACATATACTTAGGATCGCCATAGGTTGGGGAACCCGAAAAAACATGTGTTTCACATATCCAACTTTTTCTTCAAAAGATATGCCTTGGCATTTATCACATTTTTTGGCAAATAGCCAAGTAAGCATGAGAACTCAAAATGTGAAACTGACCTCAAATTCGAAATGTATACATATACTTAAGTTCCCCATAGGCTGGGGAACCTGAAAAAACATGTGTTTTATGTATCCAACTTTTTCTTCAAAAGATAGGCCTGGGCATATATCACATTTGTTTGCAAATAGCCAAGTAAGCATGAAAACTCACAATGTGAAACTGACCTCAAATTCGAAGGAAAAGTATGCATATAATCGTTTCCCACCTTCCTGCGGAACCCGAAAAAACATGTGTTTTCCGTATCCAACCTTTCTTCCAAGGGAGGCCTGGGCATTTCTCTATTTGTTGGCCATTTAGCCAGTAACAGGAAAGACTCAAATGTGAAACTGACCTCAAATTCGAAATGTATTCATATCACTTATGTTCCCACAGGGTGGGGAGCCCAAAAAAACATTGTTACGTATCCGAACTTTTCTCATAAGAGAGAGGCGCTGGCATTTATCACATTTTGTTTGGCTAAATAGCCAAGTAATCCCTAAACTAAAATATGAAACTGAGCGTCAATTCGAAAAGTATGCATATACTCAGGTTCCCCACCTCTGGGAACCCGGAAAACATGGTGTTTTTTCCGTATCCAAATCCACCTTTCCTTCAAGGTAGGCCTTGGCATTTATCACATTTCTTGGCGAATAGCCAAGTAAGCATGAAAACTCAAAATGTGAAACTGACCCCAAATTCGAAATGTATGCATATACGTAAGTTCCCCATAGGCTGGGGAACCTGAAAAAACATGCGTTTTACGTATCCGACTTTTTCTTCAAAATATAGGCCTGGGCATGTATCACATTTGTTTGCAAATAGCCAAGTAAGCATGAAAACTCAAAATGTGAAACTGACCTCAAATTCGAAAAGTATGCATATACTCAGGTTCCCCATCTTCTCGGGAACTCGAAAAAACAAATGTTTTCCATATCCAACCTTACCTTCAAAAGATAGGCCTTGGCATTTATCACATTTGTTGGCAAATAGCCAACCATGAAAACTCAAAATGTGAAACTGACCTCAAATTCGAAATGTATACATATACTTAGGTTCCCCATAGGCTGGGGAACCTGAAAAAAAATGTGTTTCACGTATCCAACTTTTTCTTCAAAAGATAGGCCTTGGCATTTATCACATTTGTTGGCAAATAGCCAAGTAAGCATGAAAACTCAAAATGTGAAACTGACCTCAAATTCAAAAAGTATGCATATACTCAGCTTCCCCACCTTCTGGGGAACCCGAAAAAACATGTGTTTTCCGTATCCAACCTTACCTTCATCAGATAGGCCTGGGCATTTATCACATTTGTTGGCAAATAGCCAAGTAAGCATGAAAACTCAAAATGTGAAACTGACCTCAAATTCGAAATGTATACATATACATAGGTTCCCCATAGGCTGGGGAACCTGAAAAAACGTGTTTTATGTATCCAACTTTTTCTTCAAAAGATAGGCCTGGGCATATATCACATTTGTTTGCAAATAGCCAAGTAAGCATGAAACTCAAAATGTGAAACTGACCTCAAATTCGAAAAGTAGCATAACTCGGTTTCCCCACCTTCTGCGGAACCCGGAAAAACATGTGTTTCCGTATCCAACCTTTCCTCAAAAGGTAGGCCTGGGGCATTTATCACATTTGTTAGCAAATAGCCAAGTAAGCATGAAAACTCAAAATGTGAAACTGACCTCAAATTAGAAATGTATGCATATACGTAGGTTCCCCATAGGCTGGGGAACCCGAAAAAACATGTGTTTTACGTATCCAACTTTTTCTTCAAAAGATAGGCCTTGGCATATATCACATTTGTTTGCAAATAGCCAAGTAAGCATGAAAACTCAAAATGTGAAACTGACCTCAACTTCGAAAAGTATGCATATACTCAGGTTCCCCAACTTCTGGGGAACCCGAAAAAACATGTGTTTTCCGTATCCAACCTTACCTTCATAAGATAGGCCTGGGCATTTATCACATTT
>NW_024099792.1:0-10410 GCF_016545835.1 Crotalus tigris
CTTTTTGTAGTTTTCAAAAATTGAGCCATTTTTGTGTCCAGGGAAGGAAATTCCTGATGCCGGGGTCAGGGATTTTTGTGCTCCGGAGGTGAAAATTTTTGTTTCACCCAAATGTGAAAACGGACGTCAGACTGGGATTTCGGGTTAAATTTAATGCTTAAAAAGGTGCTTTTTGTAGTTTTTAAAAATTGAGCCATTTTGGTGTCCGTGAAAGGAAATTCCTGATGACGGGGTCAGGGATTTTTGTGCTCCGTGGGTGAAAAAATTTTTAGGACCCAAATGTATAAACGGATGTCAGAATGGGATTCGGGGTTAAATTTCATCCTTAAAAAAGGTTCTTTTCGTAGTTTTTAAAAATTGAGACGTTTGATGTCCAGGGAAGGAAATTGATGATGCCGGGGTCAGGGATTTTTGTGCTCCGGAGGTGAAAAAATTTTTAGGACCCAAATGTATAAACGGATGCCAGAATGGGATTCGGGGTTAAATTTCATCCTTAGAAATGGTGCTTTTTGTAGTTTTCAAAAATTGAGCAATTTTGGTGTCCAGGGAAGGAAATTCCTGATCCCGGGGTGAGTGATTTTTTTGCTCCGGAGGTGAAAATTTTTTTAGGACCCAAATGTATAAACGGACATCAGAATGCGATTCGGGGTTAAATTTCAAGCTTAAAAATGGTGCTTTTTGTAGTTTTAAAAAATTGAGCCGTTTTTGTGTCCGGGGAAGGAAATTCCTGATGCCGGGGTCAGGTATTTTTGTGCTCCGGAGGTGAAAATTTTGTTTTCACCGAAATGTATAAACGGATGTCAGAATGGGATTCGGGGTTAAATTTCATCCTTAAAAAAGGTTCTTTTCGTAGTTTTTAAAAATTGAGACGTTTGATGTCCAGGGAAGGAAATTCCTGATGCCGGGGTCAGGTATTTTTGTGCTCCGGAGGTGAAAATTTTGTTTTCACCCAAATGTATAAACGGATTTCAGAATGGGATTCGGGGTTAAATTTCATCCTTAAAAAAGTTTCTTTTCGTAGTTTTTAAAAATTGAGCCATTTTGGTGTCCGTGGAAGGAAATTCCTGATGCTGGGGTCAGGGATTTTTGTGCTCCGTAGGTGAAAAAATTTTAGGACCCAAATGTATAAACGGATGTCAGAATGGGATTCGGGGTTAAATTTCAAGGTTAAAAAAGGTTCTTTTCGTAGTTTTTAAAAATTGAGATGTTTGATGTCCTGGGAAGGAAATTCCTGATGCCGGGGTCAGGTATTTTTGTGCTCCGGAGGTGAAAATTTTTTTTGACCCAAATGTATATACGGACGTCAGAAGGGGATTCGGGGTTAAATTTAATGCTTAAAAAAGGTTCTTTTGTAGTTTTTAAAAATTGAGACGTTTGATGTCCAGGGAAGGAAATTCCTGATGCCGGGGTCAGGGATTTTTGTGCTCCGGAGGTGAAAATTTTTTTTCACCCAAATGTAAAAACAGATGTCAGAATCCGATTCGGGGTTAAATTTCATTCTTAAAAATGGGGCTTTTTATAGTTTTTAAAAATTGAGCCGTTTTGGTGTCCGGGGAAGGAAATTTCTGATGCCGGGGTCAGGGATTTTTTTGCTCTGGAGGTGAAAATTTTTTTGGGACCTAAATGTATAAACAGACGTCAGAATGGGATTTGGGGTTAAATTTCAAGCTTAAAAATGGTGCTTTTTGTAGTTTTTAAAAATTGAGCCATTTTGGTATCCGTGGAAGTAAATTCCTGATGCCAGGATCAGGGATTTTTGTGCTCCGGAGGTGAAAATTTTTTTTGACCCAAATGTATATAGGGACGTCAGAAGGGGATTCGGGGTTAAATTTAATGCTTAAAAAAGGTTCTTTTGTAGTTTTTAAAAATTGAGCCGTTTTTGTGTCCGGGGAAGGAAATTGGTGATGCCGGATTTTTGTGCTCCGGAGGTGAAAATTTTTTTTCACCCAAATGTAAAAACAGATGTCAGAATGCTATTCGGGGTTAAATTTCATGCTTAAAAATGGGACTTTTTGTAGTTTTTAAAAATTGAGACGTTTTGGTGTCCGGGGAAGGAAATTTCTGATGCCGGGGTCAGGGATTTTTTTGCTCCGGAGGTGAAAATTTTTTTGGGACCTAAATGTATAAACAGACGTCAGAATGGGATTTGGGGTTAAATTTCAAGCTTAAAAATGGTGCTTTTTGTAGTTTTTAAAAATTGACCCATTTTTGTGTCCGTGGAAGTAAATTCCTGATGCCGGGGTCAGGGATTTTTGTGCTCCGGAGGTGAAAATTTTTTTTGACCCAAATGTATATACGGACGTCAGAAGGGGATTCGGGGTTAAATTTAATGCTAAAAAAAGATTCTTTTGTAGTTTTTAAAAATTGAGCCGTTTTGGTGTCCGTTGAAGGAAATTCCTGATGCCGGGGTCAGGTATTTTTGTGCTCCGGAGGTGAAAATTTTTTTTCACCCAAATGTAAAAACAGATGTCAGAATGCGATTCGGGGTTAAATTTCATGCTTAAAAATGGGACTTTTTGTAGTTTTTAAAAATTGAGACGTTTTGGTGTCCGGGGAAGGAAATTTCTGATGCCGGGGTCAGGGATTTTTTTGCTCCGGAGGTGAAAATTTTTTTGGGACCTAAATGTATAAACAGACATCAGAATGGGATTTGGGGTTAAATTTCAAGCTTAAAAATGGTGCTTTTTGTAGTTTTTAAAAATTGAGCCGTTTTTGTGTCCGGGGAAGGAAATTCCTGATGTATAAACGGTCAGGGATTTTTGTGCTCCGGAGATGAAAATTTTTTTTGACCCAAATGTATATACGGACGTCAGAAGGGGAATCGGGGTTAAATTTAATGCTTAAAAAAGGTTCTTTTATAGTTTTTAAAAATTGAGACGTTTGATGTCCAGGGAAGGAAATTCCTGATGCCGGGGTCAGGGATTTTTGTGCTACGGAGGTGAAAAATTTTTTTTCACCCAAATGTAAAAACAGACGTCAGAATGCTATTCAGGGTTAAATTTCATGCTTAAAAATGGTGCTTTTTGTAGTTTAAAAAATTGAGCCGTTTTTGTGTCCGTGGAAGTAAATTCCTGATGCCAGGATCAGGGATTTTTGTGCTCTGGAGGTGAAAATTTTTTTTTGACCCAAATGTATAAACGGACGTCAGAATGGGATTCGGGGTTAAATTTAATGCTTAAAAAAGGTTCTTTTGTAGTTTATAAAATTGAGCCGTTTTGGTGTCCGTGGAAGGAAATTCCTGATCGGGGTCAGGTATTTTTGCTGCTCCGAGTGAAAATTTTTTTTTCACCCAAGGTAAAAACGATGTCAGAATGCGAGTTCGTTTAAATTCAAGCTTAAAACATGTTGGCTTTTTGTAGTTTTTAAAAATTGAGCCGTTTTTGTGTCCGTGAAGGAAATTCTGATGCCGGGGTCAGGATTTTTGTGCTCCGTAGTGAAACAATTTTTAGGACCCAAATGTATAAATGGATGTCAATGGGATTCGGGGTTAAATTTCATCCTTAGAAATGTGCTGTTTTGTAGTTTTCAAAATTGAAGCCTTTTTGTGTCCAGGGAAGGAATTTCGCCCTTATGCCGGGGTCGGGATTTTTGTGCTTCCGGAGGTGAAAATTTTGTTTCACCCAAATGTGGAAACGACCTCAGAATGGATTTCGGGTTAAATTTATGCTTAAAAAGGTGCTTTTTGTATTTTTTAAAATTGAGGAGCCATTTTGGTGTCCAGGGAAGGAAATTCCTGATGCGGGGTCAGGGATTTTTGTGCTCCGGAGGTGAAATTTTTTTTTTCAACCAAATGTATAAACGGACGTCAGATTGGGATTCGGGGTTAAATTTCATGCATAAAAATGGTGCTTTTTGTATTTTTTTAAAATTGAGCCATTTTGGTGTCCAGGGAAGGAAATTCCTGATGCCGGGGTCAGGGATTTTTGTGCTCCGAGGTGAAAATTTTTGTTTCACCCAAATGTGAAAACGGACGTCAGAATGGGATTTGGGGTTAAATTTAATGCTTAAAAAAGGTGCTTTTTGTAGTTTTTAAAAATTGAGCCGTTTTTTTGTCCGGGGAAGGAAATTCCTGATGCCGGATTTTTGTGCTCCGGAGGTGAAAATTTTGTTTTCACCCAAATGTATAAACGGACATCAGAATGGGATTCGGGGTTAAATTTAATGCTTAAAAAGGTGCTTTTTGTAGTTTTTAAAAATTGAGCCATTATGGTGTCCGTGGAAGGAAATTCCTGATGCCGGGGTCAGGGATTTTTGTGCTCCTGAGGTGAAAATTTTTGTTTCACCCAAATGTGAAAACGGACGTCAGAATGGGATTCGGGTTAAATTTCATGCTTAAAAAGGTGCTTTTTGTAGTTTTTAAAAATTGAGCCATTTTGGTGTCCGTGGAAGTAAATTCCTGATGGCCGGATTTTTGTTGCTCGCGGCTGTGAAAAAAATTTTAGGACCAAATGTCTAAACGTATGTCAGTGGGATTCGGGTTAAATTTCATGGCTTTAAAAAAAGGTGGCTTTTGGTAGTTGTTTCCAAATTGAGCCTTTTGTTCCGGGAAGGAAATTCATGATGCCGGGGTCAGGGATTTTTGTGCACCGGAGGTGAAAATTTTTTTTTGACCCACATGTATAAACGGACGTCAGAATGGGATTCGGGGTTAAATTTAATGCTTAAAAAAGGTGCTTTTTGTAGTTTTTAAAAATTGAGCCATTTTGGTGTCCGTGGAAGGAAATTCCTGATGCTGGGGTCAGGGATTTTTGTGCTCCGTAGGTGAAAAATTTTTTAGGACCCAAATGTATAAACGGATGTCAGAATGGGATTCGGGGTTAAATTTCATGCTTTAAAAAGGTGCTTTTTGTAGTTTTTCAAAATTGAGCCTTTTTGTGTCCGGGGAAGGAAATTCCTGATGCCGGGGTCAGGGATTTTTGTGCTCTGGAGGTGAAAATTTTTGTTTCACCCAAATGTGAAAACGGACATCAGAATGGGATTTCGGCTTAAATTTAATGCTTAAAAAGGTGCTTTTTGTAGTTTTTAAAAATTGAGCCATTTTGGTGTCCGTGGAAGTAAATTCCTGATGTCGGGGTCAGGGATTTTTGTGCTCCGGAGGTGAAAACTTTTGTTTCACCCTAATGTGAAAACGGACGTCAGAATGGGATTTTGGTTTAAATTTCATGCTTAAAAAAGGTGGTTTTTGTAGTTTTTAAAAATTGAGCCGTTTTGGTGTCCGTGGAAGGAAATTCCTGATGCCGGGGTCAGGGATTTTTGTGCACCGTAGGTGAAAAAATTTTTAGGACCCAAATGTATAAACGGATGTCAGAATGGGATTCGGGGTTAAATTTCATCCTTAAAAATGGTTCTTTTCGTAGTTTTTAAAAATTGAGACGTTTGATGTCCAGGGAAGGAAATTCCTGATGCCGGGGTCAGGTATTTTTGTGCTCCGGAGATGAAAATTTATTTTCACCCAAATGTAAAAACAGACGTCAGAATGCAATTCGGGGTTAAATTTCATGCTTAAAAATGGTGTTTTTGTAGTTTATATAAATTGGAGACCGTTTTTGGGTGTCCGGGGAAGGAAATCCTGATGCCGGGGTTCATGGATTTTTTGTGCTCCTTAGGTGAAATTTTTTTAGGTACCCAAATTTATAAACGGAGTTTCAGAATGGGGATTTGGTTAAATTCAAGGGCTTAAAAAAATGTCTTTTTGTAGTTTTCAAAAATTGAGGCGATTTTGGTGTCCAGGGAAGGAAATTCCTGATGCCGGGGTGAGGGATTTTTTTGCTCCGGAGGTGAAAATTTTTTTAGGACCCAAATGTATAAACGGACGTCAGAATGGGATTCGGGGTTAAATTTCATCCTTAAAAAAAGTTGTTTTCGTAGTTTTTAAAAATTGAGACATTTGATATCCAGGGAAGGAAATTCCTGATGCCGGGGTCAGGTATTTTTGTGCTCCGGAGGGGAAAATTTTGTTTTCACCCAAATGTATAAACGGATGTCAGAATGTGATTCGGGGTTAAATTTCATCCTTAAAAAAGGTTCTTTTCGTAGTTTTTAAAAATTGAGACGTTTGATGTCCAGGGAAGTAAATTCCTGATGCCGGGGTCAGGTATTTTTTTGCTCCGGAGGTGAAAAAATTTTTAGGACCCAAATGTATAAAGGATGTCAGAATGGGATTCGGGGTTAAATTTAATGCTTAAAAAACCTGCTTTTTGTAGTTTTTAAAAATTGAGCCGTTTTTGTGTCCGGGGAAGGAAATTCCTGATGCCGGATTTTTGTGCTCCGGAGGTGAAAATTTTTTTTTCAACCCAATGTATAAACGGATGTCAGAATGGGATTCGGGGTTAAATTTCAAGGTTAAAAAAGGTTCTTTTCGTAGTTTTTAAAAATTGAGATGTTTGATGTCCTGGGAAGGAAATTCCTGATGCCGGGGTCAGGTATTTTTGTGCTCCGGAGGTGAAAATTTTTTTTGACCCAAATGTATATACGGACGTCAGAAGGGGATTCGGGGTTAAATTTAATGCTTAAAAAAGGTTCTTTTGTAGTTTTTAAAAATTGAGACGTTTGATGTCCAGGGAAGGAAATTCCTGATGCCGGGGTCAGGGATTTTTGTGCTCCGGAGGTGAAAATTTTTTTTCACCCAAATGTAAAAACAGATGTCAGAATGCGATTCGGGGTTAAATTTCATTCTTAAAAATGGGGCTTTTTATAGTTTTTAAAAATTGAGCCGTTTTGGTGTCCGGGGAAGGAAATTTCTGATGCCGGGATCAGGGATTTTTTTGCTCCGGAGGTGAAAATTTTTTTGGGACCTAAATGTATAAACAGATGTCAGAATGGGATTTGGGGTTAAATTTCAAGCTTAAAAATGGTGCTTTTTGTAGTTTTTAAAAATTGAGCCATTTTGGTATCCGTGGAAGTAAATTCCTGATGCCAGGATCAGGGATTTTTGTGCTCCGGAGGTGAAAATTTTTTTTGACCCAAATGTATATAGGGACGTCAGAAGGGGATTCGGGGTTAAATTTAATGCTTAAAAAAGGTTCTTTTGTAGTTTTTTAAAATTGAGCCGTTTTGGTGTCCGTGGAAGGAAATTCCTGATGCCGGGGTCAGGTATTTTTGTGCTCCGGAGGTGAAAATTTTTTTTCACCCAAATGTAAAAACAGACATCAGAATGCGATTCAGGGTTAAATTTCATGCTTAAAATGGACGTTTTGTGTTTTAAAAATTGAGACGTTTTGTGTCCGTGAGGAAATTTCTGATGCCGTGTGTCAGGATTTTTTTTGCTCCGGAGGTGAAAATTTTTTTGGGACCTAAATGTATAAACAGACGTCAGAATGGGATTTGGGGTTAAATTTCAAGCTTAAAAATGGTGCTTTTTGTAGTTTTTAAAAATTGAGCCATTTTTGTGTCCGTGGAAGTAAATTCCTGATGCCGGGGTCAGGGATTTTTGTGCTCCGGAGGTGAAAATTTTTTTTGACCCAAATGTATATACGGACGTCAGAAGGGGATTCGGGGTTAAATTTAATGCTTAAAAAAGGTTCTTTTGTAGTTTTTAAAAATTGAGCCATTTTGGTGTCCGTGGAAGTAAATTCCTGATGCGGGGGTCAGGGATTTTTGTGCTCCGGAGGTGAAAATTTTTTTTGACCCAAATGTATATACGGACGTCAGAAGGGGATTCGGGGTTAAATTTAATGCTTAAAAAAGATTCTTTTGTAGTTTTTAAAAATTGAGCCGTTTTGGTGTCCGTGGAAGGAAATTCCTGATGCCGGGGTCAGGTATTTTTGTGCTCCGGAGGTGAAAATTTTTTTTCACCCAAATGTAAAAACAGATGTCAGAATGCGATTCGGGGTTAAATTTCATGCTTAAAAATGGGACTTTTTGTAGTTTTTAAAAATTGAGACGTTTTGGTGTCCGGGGACGGAAATTTCTGATGCCGGGGTCAGGGATTTTTTTGCTCCGGAGGTGAAAATTTTTTTGGGACCTAAATGTATAAACAGACGTCAGAATGGGATTTGGGGTTAAATTTCAAGCTTAAAAATGGTGCTTTTTGTAGTTTTTAAAAATTGAGCCGTTTTTGTGTCCGGGGAAGGAAATTCCTGATGTATAAACAGTCAGGGATTTTTGTGCTCCGGAGATGAAAATTTTTTTTGACCCAAATGTATATACGGACGTCAGAAGGGGATTCGGGGTTAAATTTAATGCTTAAAAAAGGTTCTTTTATAGTTTTTAAAAATTGAGACGTTTGATGTCCAGGGAAGGAAATTCCTGATGCCGGGGTCAGGGATTTTTTTGCCCCGGAGGTGAAAATTTTTTTTTCACCCAAATGTAAAAACAGACGTCAGAATGCTATTCAGGGTTAAATTTCATGCTTAAAAATGGTGCTTTTTGTAGTTTTTAAAAATTGAGCCTTTTTTGTGTCCGTGGAAGTAAATTCCTGATGCCAGGATCAGGGATTTTTGTGCTCTGGAGGTGAAAATTTTTTTTTGACCCAAATGTATAAACGGACGTCAGAATTGGATTCGGGGTTAAATTTAATGCTTAAAAAAGGTTCTTTTGTAGTTTTTTAAAATTGAGCCGTTTTGGTGTACGTGGAAGGAAATTCCTGATGCCGGGGTCAGGTATTTTTGTGCTCCGGGGTGAAAATTTTTTGTCCCAACCAAATGTCAAAACCGATGTCATAATGCGATTCGGGGTGTTAAATTTCAAGCTTAAAAATGGTGCTTTTTGTAGTTTTTCAATTGAGCCGTTTTTGTGTCCGTGGAAGAAATTCCTGATGCCGGGTCAGTGATTTTGTGCCTCCGTAGGTGAAAAAATTTTTAGGGACCCAAAATGTATATTGGATGTCAAAATGGGGATTCGGGGTAAATTCATCCCTTAGAAATGGTGCTTTTTGTAGTTTTCAAAAATTGGTCCATTTTTGTGTCTCAGGAAGGAAATTCCTGATGCCGGGGTCAGGGATTTTTGTGCTCCGGAGGTGAAAATTTTTGTTTCACCCAAATGTGAAAACGGACGTCAGAATGGGATTTCGGGTTAAATTTAATGCTTAAAAAGGTGCTTTTTGTAGTTTTTAAAAAATTGAGCCATTTTGGTGTCCGTGGAAGGAAATTTCTGATGCCGGGGTCAGGGATTTTTTTGCCCCGGAGGTGAACATTTTTTTAGGACCCAAATGTATAAACAGATGTCAGAATGGGATTTGGGGTTAAATTTCATCCTTAGAAATGGTGCTTTTTGTAGTTTTCAAAAATTGAGCCATTTTTGTGTCCAGGGAAGGAAATTCCTGATGCCGGGGTCAGGGATTTTTGTGCTCCATAGGTGAAAATTTTTGTTTCACCCAAATGTGAAAACGGACGTCAGAATGGGATTTGGGGTTAAATTTAATGCTTAAAAAAGGTGCTTTTTGTAGTTTTTAAAAATTGAGCCGTTTTTGTGTCCGGGGAAGGAAATTCCTGATGCCGGATTTTTGTGCTCCGGAGGTGAAAATTTTGTTTTCACCCAAATGTATAAACGGACATCAGAATGGGATTCGGGGTTAAATTTAATGCTTAAAAAGGTGCTTTTTGTAGTTTTTAAAAATTGAGCCATTATGGTGTCCGTGGAAGGAAATTCCTGATGCCGGGGTCAGGGATTTTTGTGCTCCTGAGGTGAAAATTTTTGTTTCACCCAAATGTGAAAACGGACGTCAGAATGGGATTTCAGGTTAAATTTAATGCTTAAAAAGGTGCTTTTGTAGTTTTTAAAAATTGAGGCATTTTGGTGTCCGTGGAAGGAAATTCCTGATGCCGGAGTCAGGGATTTTTGTGCTCCGGAGGTGAAAAAAATTTTAGGACCCAAATGTATAAACGGATGTCAGAATGGGATTCGGGGTTAAATTTCATGCTTTAAAAAGGTGCTTTTTGTAGTTTTTCAAAATTGAGCCTTTTTGTGTCCGGGGAAGGAAATTCCTGATGCCGGGGTCAGGGATTTTTGTGCTCCGGAGGTGAAAATTTTTGTTTCACCCAAATGTGAAAACGGACGTCAGAATGGGATTTCGGGTTAAATTTCATGCTTAAAAAAGGTGCTTTTTGTAGTTTTTAAAAATTGAGCCATTTTGGTGTCCAGGGAAGGAAATTCCTGATGCCGGGGTCAGGGATTTTTGTGCTCCATAGGTGAAAAAATTTTTAGGACCCAAATGTATAAACGGATGTCAGAATGGGATTCGGGGTTAAATTTCATGCTTTAAAAAGGTGCTTTTTGTAGTTTTTCAAAATTGAGCCTTTTTGTGTCCGGGGAAGGAAATTCCTGATGCCGGGGTCAGGGATTTTTGTGCTCCGGAGGTGAAAATTTTTGTTTCACCCAAATGTGAAAACGGACGTCAGAATGGGATTTCGGGTTAAATTTCATGCTTAAAAAAGGTGCTTTTTGTAGTTTTTAAAAATTGAGCCATTTTGG
>NW_024099793.1:0-5177 GCF_016545835.1 Crotalus tigris
TTTCGAATTTGAGGTCAGTTTCACATTTTGAGTTTTCATGCTTAATTGGCCATTTGCCAACAATTGTGATATTGGCCCAGGCCTACCTTTTGAAGGAAAGGTTGGATACGGAAAACACATGTTTTTTCGGGTTGCGCAACCTGTGGGGAACCTGAGTATATGCATACATTGCGAATTTGAGGTCAGTTTCACATTTTGAGTTTTCATGCTAAATTGGACATTTGCCAACAATTGTGATATTGGCCCAGGCCTACCTTTTGATGGAAAGGTCAGATACGGAAAACACATGTTTTTTCGGGT
This sequence comes from Crotalus tigris, assembly GCF_016545835.1. Classification (NCBI taxonomy): domain Eukaryota; kingdom Metazoa; phylum Chordata; class Lepidosauria; order Squamata; family Viperidae; genus Crotalus; species Crotalus tigris. The sequence goes on from NW_024099793.1 coordinate 301, forward strand.
TCCGCAACCTGTGGGCAACCTGAGTATATGCATACATTGCTAATTTGAGGTCAGTTTCACATTTTGAGTTTTCATGCTTAATTGGCTTATTTGCCAACAATTGTGATATTGGCCCAGGCCTACCTGTTGAAGGAAAGGTTGGATACGGAAAACACATGTTTTTTCGGGTTCCCCAACCTGTGGGCAACCTGAGTATATGCATACATTGCGAATTTTAGGTCACTTTCACATTTTGCGTTTTCATGCTTAAATGCTTATTTGCCAACAATTGTGATACTGGCCCAGGGCTACCTTTTGATGGAAAGGTCAGATACGGAAAACACATGTTTTTTCGGGTTCCCCAACCTGTGGGCAACCTGAGTATATGCATACATTGCGAATTTCAGGTCAGTTTCACATTTTGAGTTTTCATGCTTTTTTTCCAACAATTGTGATATTGGCCCAGGCCTACCTTTTGATGGAAAGGTCAGATACGGAAAACACATGTTTTTTCGGGTTCCGCAACCTGTGGGCAACCTGAGTATATGCATACATTGCTAATTTTAGGTCAGTTTCACATTTTGTGTTTTCATGCTTAATTGGCTTATTTGCCAACAATTGTGATATTGGCCCAGGCCTACCTTTTGAAGAAAACGTTGGATACGGAAAACACATGTTTTTTCGGGTTGCCCAACCTGTGGGCAATCTGAGTATATGCATACATTGCGAATTTGAGGTCAGTTTCACATTTAGAGTTTTCATGCTTAAATGGCCATTTGCCAACAATTATGATATTGGCCCAGGCCTACCTTTTGATGGAAAGGTCAGATACGGAAAACACATGTTTTTTCGGGGTTCCGCAACCTGTTGGGCAACCTGAGTATATGCATACATTGCTAATTTGAGGTCAGTTTCACATTTTGAGTTTTCATGCTAAATTGGCTTATTTGCCAACAATTGTGATATTGGCCCAGGCCTACCTTTTGAAGGAAAGGTTGGATATGGAAAACACATGTTTTTTCAGGTTCCCCAAGCTGTGGGGAACCTGAGTATATGCATACATTTCGAATTTGAGGTCAGTTTCACATTTTGAGTTTTCATGCTAAATTGGCCATTTGCCAACAATTGTGATACTGGCCCAAGCCTACCTTTTGATGGAAAGGTCAGATACGGAAAACACATGTTTTTTCGGGTTGCCCAACCTGTGGGCAACCTGAGTATATGCATACATTGCGAATTTGAGGTCAGTTTCACATTTTGAGTTTTCATGCTAAATTGGACATTTGCCAACAATTGTGATATTAGCGCAGGCCTACCTTTTGAAGGAAAGGTCAGATACGGAAAACACATGTTTTTTCGGGTTCCTCAACCTGTGGGCAACCTGAGTATATGCATACATTGCTAATTTGAGGTCAGTTTCACATTTTGAGTTTTCATGCTTAATTGGCTTATTTGCCAACAATTGTGATATTGGCCCAGGCCTACCTTTTGAAGGAAAGGTCAGATACGGAAAACACATGTTTTTTTCGGGTTCCACAAACTGTGGGGAAACTGAGTATATGCATACATTTCGAATTTGAGGTCAGTTTCACATTTTGAGTTTTCAATGCTTAATGCTTATTTGCCAACAATTGTGATACTGGCCCAGGCTACCGTTTGAAGGAAATGTTGGATCTCAAAACACCTGTTTTTTCGGGTTTCTCAACCGTGTGCAACCTGAGTATATGCATACATTGCGAATTTGAGGTCAGTTTACATTTTGAGTTGTCATCTTATTTGCACCCCTTGTGAGATTGGCCCAGGCTACCTTTTTGAAGGAAAGGTTGGATCGGAAAACACATGTTTTTTCGGGTTTCCCCACCCTGTGGCAACCTGAGTATATGCTACATTGCGAATGTGAGGTCAGTTTTCACATTTAGAGTTTTCATGCTTAATTGGCCATTTGCCAACAATTGGGATATTGGCCCAGGCCTACCTTTTGATGGAAAGATCAGATACGGAAAACACATGTTTTTTCGGGTTCCCCAACAAGGTGGGCAACCTGAGTATATGCATACATTGCGAATTTGAGGTCAGTTTCACATTTTGAGTTTTCATGCTTATTTGCCAACAATTGTGATATTGGCCCAGGCCTACCTTTTGAAGGAAAGGTTGGATATGGAAAACACATGTTTTTTCGGGTTCCGCAACCTGTGGGCAACCTGAGTATATGCATACATTGCTAATTTGAGGTCAGTTTCACATTTTGAGTTTTCATGCTTAATTGGCTCATTTGCCAACAATTGTGATATTGGCCCAGGCCTACCTTTTGAAGGAAAAGTTGGATACGGAAAACACATGTTTTTTCGGGTTCCCCAACCTGTGGGCAACCTGAGTATATGCATACATTCGAATTTTAGGTCACTTTCACATTTTGAGTTTTCATGCTTAAATGCTTATTTGCCAACAATTGTGATACTGTCCCAGGCCTACCTTTTGAAGGAAAGGTCAGATACGGAAAACACATGTTTTTTTGGGTTCCCCAAACTGTGGGGAACCTGAGTATATGGATACATTGCGAATTTGAGGTCAGTTTCACATTTAGAGTTTTCATGCTTAATTGGCCATTTGCCAACAATTGTGATACTGGCCCAGGCCTACCTTTTGATGGAAAGGTCAGATACGGAAAACCTATGTTTTTTCGGGTTCCCCAACCTGTGGGCAACCTGAGTATATGCATACATTTCGAATTTGAGGTCAGTTTCACATTTCGAGTTTTCATCCTTAATTGGCCATTTGCCAACAATTGTGCTATTGGCCCAGGCCTACCTTTTGATGGAAAGGTCAGATACGGAAAACACATGTTTTTTCGGGTTCCGCAACCTGTGGGCAACCTGAGTATATGCATACATTGCTAATTTGAGGTCAGTTTCACATTTTGAGTTTTCATGCTAAATTGGCTTATTTGCCAACAATTGTGATATTGGCCCAGGCCTACCTTTTGAAGGAAAGGTCAGATACGGAAAACACATGTTTTTTTGGGTTCCCCAAACTGTGGGGAACCTGAGTATATGGATACATTGCGAATTTGAGGTCAGTTTCACATTTAGAGTTTTCATGCTTAATTGGCCATTTGCCAACAATTGTGATACTGGCCCAGGCCTACCTTTTGATGGAAAGGTCAGATACGGAAAACCTATGTTTTTTCGGGTTCCCCAACCTGTGGGCAACCTGAGTATATGCATACATTTCGAATTTGAGGTCAGTTTCACATTTCGAGTTTTCATCCTTAATTGGCCATTTGCCAACAAGTGTGATATTGGCCCAGGCCTACCTTTTGATGGAAAGGTCAGATACGGAAAACACATGTTTTTTCGGGTTCCGCAACCTGTGGGCACGCTGGTATATGCTACATTGCAATTTGAGGTCAGTTTCACATTTTGAGTTTTCATGCTAAATTGGCCATTTGCAAACAAATGCGATATAGGCCCAAGCCTACCTTTTGAAGGAAAGGTTGGATACGGAAAACACATGTTTTTTCGGGTTGCCCAACCTGTGTGGAACCTGAGTATATGCATACATTTCGAATTTGAGGTCAGTTTCACATTTTGAGTTTTCACTCCAAATTGGCCTTTTGCAAACATATGGGATATAGGCCCACGCCTACCTTTTGAAAGAAAGATTGGATATGGAAAACACATGTGTTTTCGGGTTCCCCAACCTGTGGGCAACCTGAGTATAGGCATACATTGCGAATTTGAGGTCAGCTTCACATTTTGAGTTTTCATGCTTAATTGGCTTATTTGCCAACAATTGTGATATTCGCCCAGGCCTATCTTTTGATGGAAAGGTCAGATACGAAAACCGTGTTTTTTCGGGTTCCTCAAACCTGGGGGCACTGAGTAAATGCATACATGTGCTAATTTTGAGGTCAGTTCACATTTTGAGTTTTCAGCTTAATGTGGCTTTTTGCCAACAATTGTGATGGGCCCAGGCCTACCTTTGAAGGAAAGGTTGGATACGGAAAACAACATGTTTTTTCGGGTTCCCCCAACCTGTGGCAAACCTGAGTAATATGCATACTTGCGAATTTTAGGTCACTTTTCCATTTTGAGTTTTCATGGCTTACATGCTTATTTGCCAACAATTGTGATACGGGCCCATGCCTACCTTTTGAAGGAAGGTTGTACGGGAAAACACAATGTTTTTTCGGGGGTTCCCCAACCTTTGGGTAACCTGAGTATATGCATACATTTCGAATTTGAGGTCAGTTTCACATTTTGAGTTTTCATGCTAAATTTGCCATTTGCAAACATATGCGATATAGGCCCAAGCCTACCTTTTGAAGCAAAGGTTGGATACGGAAAACACGTGTTTTTTCGGGTTGCCCAACCTGTGGGGACCCTGAGTATATGCATACATTTCGAATTTGAGGTCAGTTTCACATTTTGAGTTTTCATGCTTAATTGGCTATTTGCCAACAATTGTGATATTGGCCCAGGCCTATCTTTTGAAAGAAAGATTGGATATGGAAAACACATGTTTTTTCGGGATCCCCAACCTGTGGGCAACCTGAGTATATGCATACATTTCGAATTTGAGGTCAGTTTCACATTTCGAGTTTTCATCCTTAATTGGCCATTTGCCAACAATTGTGCTATTGGCCCAGGCCTACCTTTTGATGGAAAGGTCAGATACGGAAAACACATGTTTTTTCGGGTTCCGCAACCTGTGGGCAACCTGAGTATATGCATACATTGCTAATTTGAGGTCAGTTTCACATTTAGAGTTTTCATGCTTAATTGGCCATTTGCCAACAATTGTGATATTGGCCCAGGCCTACCTTTTGAAGGAAAGGTTGGATACGGAAAACACATGTTTTTTCGGGTTCCCAACCTGTGGGGAACCTGAGTATATGC
>NW_024099794.1:0-2195 GCF_016545835.1 Crotalus tigris
CACAGCCCCCACTGCCACATCACTTGCATCTGCCTGTATTATGAAGGGTTTGTCCATGTCTGGGTGCCCTAGTACTGGTTCGGCAGAAAAAAGTCTCTTTAGTCTCTCAAACGCTGCTTGGCACTCCATTGTCCATTTTAGTGGCTGGCTAGGTTTTACTGAGGGTGTTCCCGTCGTTTTTAGTAAGTTAGTGAGGGGCAAGGCTATCTGTGCAAATGAGGGGATGAATTGGCGGTAAAAATTTGCAAAGCCCAGGAAACTTTGTAGTTGCTTTCTTGTGCGGGTTGGTGCCCATTCTAATACTGCTCTGACCTTCTCTGGGTCCATTTCAATGCCCTGTGGGGATATCGATATCCTAGGTATTCTATGCCTTTCCTTGTTTGAATTATTCGCATTTTGAGAGTTTGGCATATAGTGGAGCGGCTCGCTGCTTTCTTTAGAAACCTGCTTCTGGCAAGTTTTGACGTGTTTCTTCTTTTGTTTCGGTAAAGATAAGAAATGTCCGTCCAAGTAACAAGGACCCCCTTAAACAGGTGCTCCCTTTAAGACGTCATGTGATTTAATTGCATAAAGACTGCAGGGGGCCCCCTTGTAAATACCAAAATGGCAATACTTTGAATTTGATTGAGCACAACCCGATGGGGTCAGGTAAATGCGTCTTTCCATTCGTCCCCTTCCTGATCTCACTCGATAGTAAGCTTCCCTTAAGTCTAGTTTAGAAAAATTTTTTCCTTTCGATAGGTGTGACAGCATGTCTTTCATGAGGGGCAGCGGGTATAGGTTGCTTTCACTGATTGTATTCAGGGCCCTATAATCCACGCATACACGTAAAGAGCCATCCTTCTTCTCTCTAAAAAGGACCGGGGCAGCCACTTTAGGCTTGGCTGGCTCAATGAAACCTCTCTCCAGGTTTTTTTTTATAAATCTTTCCATTTCCTCCTTCTCCTTTGGGCTCATGGAGTATAAGCTGGGCTTCGGGAGTTTTGCCCCAGGCTTGAATTCAATGGTACAGTCTGTGGGTCGGTGGGGGGGAAGCTCATTCGCCCTCTCCTCACTGAAGACTTCAGCAAGGTCCCTATATTCCTCTGGTATTTCGGTTAATCTTTTTTCCTCTCCTATGGATGCTTTTTCTATTCTTGATTCTGGTAGCCTCCCTTGGGGTGTTAAGTCCATAGGGTCCCCCTTCGGGAATTTGATTTCTGTCGTCCTCCAATTTACCCAGGGGTTCCATTTTTTTCAGACACCAAAACCCCCAACTCCCACAACGAACCCCCACAACCATTCCATCCCTAGAATCATTGGGCATTCCATACCTGGGGTCACCACAAACGTTAAGTCCTCTTCATGGTTGCCCAGGGAGAGAGGTATTGGCAAAGTGGCTAGGGTAGCTGGCACCCCCCCTGCTATGGATCCATCTAGCTGGCCAAATGAGATTGGTTGTTCCAGTCTCCTGGATGGGATGCCCAGATTCCCCACTAGTGTTGGGCTACTGAGGCAGCGGGTACAGCCAGAGTCTATTAAGGCTTTCACCTTCACAGCTTCGGGCATGGGGGGGATTAATATAGTCACTGTTTTGAAGATGGTTGTGATGCATCCACTTACCAGGGGTTCGCCCTCCGAGCTGTCATCTGAGGCATCCACCGGCCCTGTGGTGTAGGCTGGAGTCCTTTCCCCTTGGTGAGCAGAGGTGGGGGTTTCTGCAATTTCCATCATTCTCATGGCCGTTTCTTTTGGCTTAGCTGCATACTTTCCGGGTTTGTTGATTGGGGATCTGTCTGGGTTGTGCTGGGGGGCCTTTGAGCGGCATTCTACAGCTCGATGCCCTTCTCTTCCGCACTTGAAACATCTCATTTGCTTCTTGGCTGAATCCTATGATTTCACCGGTTGGTGTGTCAGCTCAGGCGGGGGGCGGCTCCATTGTTTTCCTCGGCGATGCCTCTTCAATATGTCGATCTCTGCTTCCTCTGCCAAGACGTACCATTCCTCAAGTCGATGTGGGTCTCCTCTGGGCAGGCAAGCATCATATAGATCATAGTTTAGTCCGTCTTTGAAACGGCCAAGGAGGATGTCTTCTGGCCAATTCAGTTTGCTGGCAATGGCTCGGAATTCTTGTGTATACTCAGCCACTGGGAGTTTGCCCTGCCTCATCGTTGTTATTCTTTCACGGGCTTTGCGATCAGCCAGGGGGTCTTCAA
>NW_024099795.1:0-4559 GCF_016545835.1 Crotalus tigris
AGGAATTTCCTTCCCCAGACACCGAAACTGCTCAATTTTTAAAAACTGCATAAAGCACCATTTTTAAGCATGAAATTTAACCTCAAATCCAATTCTGATGTCCGTTTTTACATTTGGGTCAAAAAAAATTTTCACCTCGAGAATACAAAAATCCCTGACCCCGGCATCAGGAAATTCATTCCCCGGACACCAAAACGGCTCAATTTTTTAAAACTATATAAAGCTCCATTTTTAAGCATGAAATTTAACCACGAATCCAATTCTGATGTCCGTTTTTACATTTGGGTCAAAAAAAAATTTCACCTCCGGAACATAAAAATCCCTCCAGCAACAGGAATTTCCTTCCCCGGAAACCAAAACGGCTCAATTTTTAAAAACTACATAAAGCACAATTTTTAAGCATGAAATTTAACCCCAAATCCAATTCTGATGTCCGTTTTTACATTTGGGTCAAAAAAAATTTTCACCTCGAGAGTACAAAAATCCCTGACCCCGGGATCAGGAAATTGATTCCCCGGACACCAAAATGGCTCAATTTTAAAAACTACATAAAGTACCATTTTTAAGCATGAAATTTAACTCCGAATCCAATTCTGATGTCCGTTTTTACATTTCGGTCAAAAAACTTTTTTCACCTCCAGAGCACAAAAATCCCTGACCCCGGCATCAGGAATTTCCTTCCCCAGACACCAAAACTGCTCAATTTTTAAAAACTGCATAAAGCACCATTTTTAAGCATGAAATTTAAACCCAAATCCAATTCTGATGTCCGTTTTTACATTTCGGTCAAAAAAAATTTTCACCTCCAGAGCATAAAAATCCCTGACCCCGGCAACAGAATTTACTTCCCCGGAAACCAAAACGGCTCAATTTTTAAAAACTACATAAAGCTCCATTTTAAGCATGAAATTTAACCCCCAAACCAATTCTGATGTCCGTTTTTACATTTCGGTCAAAAAAAAATTTTCACCTCCAGAGCACAAAAATCCCTGACCCCGGCATCAGGAATTTCCTTCCCCAGTCACCAAAATGGTTCAATTTTTAAACCTGCATAAAGCACCATTTTTAAGCATGAAATTTAACCCTAAATCCAATTTTGATGTCGGTTTTTACATTTGGGTGAAAAAAAAAATTTCACCTCCGTAACATAAAAATCCCTCCGACAACAGGAATTTCCTTCCCCGGAAACCAAAACGGCTCAATTTTTAAAAACTACATAAAGCACCATTTTTAAGCATGAAATTTAACACCAAATCCAATTCTGATGTCTGTTTTTACATTTGGGTCAAAAAAAATTTTTTCACCTCCACAGCCCAAAAATCCCTGACCCCGGGATCAGGAATTTCCTTCCCCAGACACCGAAACTGCTCAATTTTTAAAAAATGCATAAAGCACCATTTTTAAGCATGAAATTTAACCTCAAATCCAATTCTGATGTCTGTTTTTACATTTGGGTCAAAAAAAAAATTTCACCTCCAGAGCATAAAAATCCCTGAACCCGGCATCAGGAAATTCATTCCCCGGACACCAAAACGGATCAATTTTTTAAAACTATATAAAGCTCCATTTTTAAGAATGAAATTTAACCCCAAATCCAATTCTGATGTCCGTTTTTACATTTGGGTCAAAAAAAATTTCACCTCCGGAGCTCAAAAATCCCTGACCCCAGCATCAGGAATTTCCTTCCCCGGACACCAAAACGGCTCAATTTTTAAAAACTACATAAAGCACCATTTTTAAGCATGAAATTTAACACCGAATCCAATTCTGATGTCCGTTTTTACATTTGTGTCAAAAAAAAATTTCACCTCTAGAGCATAAAAATCCCTGACCCCGGCATCAGGAATTTCTTTCTCCCCGGACATCAAAACGGCTCAATTTTTGAAAACTACATAAAGCACCTTTTTTTAGCATGAAATTTAACACCAAATCCAATTCTGATGTCCGATTTTACATTTGGGTACAAAAAAATTTTCACCTCCAGAGCACAAAAGTCCCTGACCCCGGCATCAGGAAATTCCTTCCCCGGACACCAAAACGGCTCAATTTTTAAAAACTGCATAAAGCACCATTTTTAAGCATGAAATTTAACGTCAAATCCAATTCTGATGTCCGTTTTTACATTTCGGTCAAAAAAAAAATTTCACCTCCGAAGGACAAAAATCCCTCCGGCATCAGGATTTTCCTTCGCCAGTCACCAAAACGGCTCAATTTTTAAAAACTACATAAAGCGCCATTTTTAAGCATGAAATTTAACCCTGAATCCAATTCAGATGTCCGTTTTTACATTTGGGTCCCAAAAAATTTTCACCTCGAGAGTACAAAAATCCCTGACCCCGGCATCAGGAAATTCATTCCCCGGACACCAAAACGGCTCAATTTTTTAAAACTATATAAAGCTCCATTTTAAAGCATGAAATTTAACCCCGAATCCAATTCTGATGTCCGTTTTTACATTTGGGTCAAAAAAAAATTTTCACAATTCGGAACATTAAAATCCCTCACAGCAACAGAATTTCCTTCCCCGGAAACCAAAAAACGGCTCTTCTCTCAATTTTTAAAAAGTACAAAAAGCACCATTTTTAAGCATGAAATTTAACCCCGAATCCAATTCTCATGTCCGTTTTTACCTTTGGGTCAAAAAAAATTTCACCTCTGGAGCACAAAAATCCCTGAGCCCGGCATCAGGAATTTCCTTCCCGGACAACAAAATGGCTCAATTTTTAAAAAGTACAAAAAGCACCATTTTTAAGCATGAAATTTAACCCCGAATCCAATTCTGATGTCCGTTTTACATTTGGGTAAAAAAAAAATTTCACTCCAGGAGCACCAAAAATCCCTGACCCCCGCGTCAGGAATTTCCTTGCCCAGTCACCAAAACGGGTTCCAATTTTAAAAAACTGCATAAAGCACCATTTTAAAGCATGAAATTTACCTTAAATCCAATTTGATGTCTGTTTTACCTCTTGGGTCAAAAAATTTTTCACCTCTGGAGCACAAAAATCCCTGACCCCGGCATCAGGAATTTCCTTCCCCAGAAACCAAAACGGCTCCATTTTAAAAAACTACATAAAGCACCATTTTTAAGCATGAAATTTAACCCCGAATCCAATTTTGATGTCCGTTTTTACATTTGGGTGAAAAAAAAATGTTCACCTCCAGAGCACAAAAATTCCTGACCCCGGCATCAGGAATTTCCTTCCCTAGACACCAAAACGGCTCAATTTTTAAAAACTACATAAAGTACCATTTTTAAGCATGAAAATTTAACCCTAAAATCAATTTTGAGTATGTTTTACATTTGGTGAAAAAAAAATTTCACCTCCGGAACATAAAAAAATCCCTCGACAACAGGAATTCTTCCCCGGAAACCAAAACGGTCCAATTTAAAAACTACATAAAGCTCCATTTAAGCATGAAATTTAACCCCAAATCCAATTCTGATGTCCGTTTTTACATTTCGGTCAAAAAAAATTTTCACCTCCAGAGCACAAAAATCCCTGACCCCAGCATCAGGAATTTCCTTCCCCAGTCACCAAAATGGTTCAATTTTTAAAAACTGCATAAAGCACCATTTTTAAGCATGAAATTTAACCCTAAATCCAATTTTGATGTCTGTTTTTACATTTGGGTGAAAAAAAAAATTTCCCCTCCGGAACATAAAAATCCCTCCGACAACAGGAATTTCCTTCCCCGGAAACCAAAACGGCTCAATTTTTAAAAACTACATAAAGCACCATTTTTAAGCATGAAATTTAACACCGAATCCAATTCTGATGTCTGTTTTTACATTTGGGTCAAAAAAAATTTTTTCACCTCCACAGCCCAAAAATCCCTGACCCCGGGATCAGGAATTTCCTTCCCCAGACACCGAAACTGCTCAATTTTTAAAAAATGCATAAAGCACCATTTTTAAGCATGAAATTTAACCTCAAATCCAATTCTGATGTCTGTTTTTACATTTGGGTCAAAAAAAAAATTTCACCTCCAGAGCATAAAAATCCCTGAACCCGGCATCAGGAAATTCATTCCCCGGACACCAAAACGGCTCAATTTTTTAAAACTATATAAAGCTCCATTTTTAAGCATGAAATTTAACCACGAATCCAATTCTGATGTCCGTTTTTACATTTGGGTCAAAAAAAATTTCACCTCCGGAACATAAAAATCCCACCTGCAACAGGAATTTCCTTCCCCGGACACCAAAACGGCTCAATTTTTTAAAACTACATAAAGCACAATTTTTAAGCATGAAATTTAACCCCGAATCCAATTCTGATGTACGTTTTTACATTTGGGTCATAAAAAAATTTTCACCTCCGGAGCACAAAAATCCCTGACCCTGGCATCAGGAATTTCCTTCCCCAGAAACCAAAACGGCTCAATTTTTAAATACTACATAAAGCACCATTTTTAAGCATGAAATTTAACCCCGAATCCAATTCTGATGTCCGTTTTTACTTTTCGGTCAAAAAAAATTTCACCTCTGGAGGACAAAAATCCCTGATTCCGGCATCAGGATTTTCCTTCCCCGGACACCAAAATGGCTCAATTTTTAA
>NW_024099796.1:0-4784 GCF_016545835.1 Crotalus tigris
AAATTTGAGACGTTTTGGTGTTCAGGGAAGGAAATTCCTGATGCCGGGGAAAGGGATTTTTGTGCTCTGGAGGTGAAAATTTTTGTTTCACCCAAAACTAAAAACAGATGTCAGAATGCGATTCGGTGTTAAATTTCAAGCTTAAAAATGGTCCTTTTTTAGTATTTAAAAATTGAGCCGTTTTGGTGTCCAGGGAAGGAAATTCCTGATGCCGGGGTCAGGGATTTTTGTGCTCTGGAGGTGAAAATTTTTTTTTGACCCAAATGTATAAACGGACGTCAGAATGGGATTCGTGGTTAAATTTCATGCTTTAAAAAGGTGCTTTTTGTAGTTTTTAAAATTGAGACGTTTTGGTGTCCAGAAAAGGAAATTCCTGATGCCGGGGTCAGGGATTTTTGTGCTCTGGAGGTAAAAATTTTTGTTTCACCGAAATGTAAAAACAGAGGTCAGAATGGGATTCGGGTTTAATTTCATGCTTAAAAAACATGCTTTTTTTAGTTTTTAAAAATTGAGCCGTTTTGGGGTCCAGGGAAGGAAATTCCTTATGCCGGGGTCAGGGATTTTTGTGCTCTGGAGGTGAAAATTTTTTTTTGACACAAATGTATAAACGGATGTCAGAATGGGATTCGGGTTTAAATTTCATGCTTAAAAAACTTGCTTTTCGTAATTTTTAAAAATTGAGACGTTTTGGTGTCCAGGGAAGGAAATTCCTGATGCTGGGGTCATGGATTTTTGTCCTCTTGAGGTGAAAATTTTTGTTTCACCGAAATGTAAAAACAGACGTCAGAATGCGATTCGGGGTTAAATTTCAAGCTTAAAAATGGTCCTTTTTTAGTTTTTAAAAATTGAGCCGTTTTGGTGTCCAGGGAAGGAAATTCCTGATGCCGGGGACAGGGATTTTTGTGCTCTGGAGGTGAAAATTTTTTTTTGACCCAAATGTATAAACGGACGTCAGAATGGGATTCGGGTTAATTTCTGCTAAAAATGGTGCTTTTTGTATTTTTAAAATTGAGACATTTTGTGTCCAGGGAAGGAAATTCCTGTGCCAGGGTCCAGTGCTTTTTGTTCCTCTGGAGGTGAATATTTTTGTTTCACCGAAATGTAAAACAGACATCAGATGCGATTCGGGGTTAAATTTAACAAAAAAAGAAAATGGTCCTTTTTTAGTTTTTAAAATTGAGCCGTTTTGGTGTCCAGAAGAAATTCCTGTGCGGGGTCAGGGATTTTTGTGCTCTGGAGGTGAAAATTTTTGTTTCACCCAAATATAAAAACAGACGTCAGAATGCGATTCGGGGTTAAATTTCAAGCTTAAAAATGGTCCTTTTTTAGTTTTTTAAAATTGAGCCATTTTGGTGTCCAGGGAAGGAAATTCCTGATGCCGGGGTCAGGGAATTTTGTGCTCCGGAGGTGAAATTTTTTTTTTTGACACAAATGTATAAACGGACGTCAGAATTGGATTCGGGGTTAAATTTCATGCTTAAAAAAGGTGCTTTTTGTAGTTTTTAAAATTGAGACGTTTTGCGGTCCAGGGAAGGAAATTCCTGATGCCGGGGTCAGGGATTTTTGTGCTGTGGAGGTGAAAATTTTTGTTTCACCCAAAAGTAAAAACAGACGTCAGAATGCGATTCGGTGTTAAATTTCAAGCTTAAAAATGGTCCTTTTTTAGTTTTTAATAATTGAGCCGTTTTGGTGTCCAGGGAAGGAAATTGCTGATGCCGGGGTCAGGGATTTTTGTGCTCTGGAGGTGAAAAATTTTTTTTGACCCAGATGTATAAACGGACGTCAGAATGGGATTCGGGCTTAAATTTCATGCTTAAAAAAGGTGCTTTTTGTAGTTTTTCAAATTGAGACGTTTTGGTGTTCAGGGAAGGAAATTCCTGATGCCGGGGAAAGGGATTTTTGTTCTCTGGAGGTGAAAATTTTTGTTTCACCCAAAACTAAAAACAGACGTCAGAATGCGATTCGGTGTTAAATTTCAAGCTTAAAAATGGTCCTTTTTTAGTTTTTAAAAATTGAGCCGTTTTGGTGTTCCGGGAAGGAAATTCCTGATGCCGGGGTCAGGGATTTTTGTGCTCTGGAGGTGAAAATTTTTTTTTGACCCAAATGTATAAACGGACGTCAGAATGGGATTCGGGGTTAAATTTCATGCTTTAAAAAGGTGCTTTTTGTAGTTTTTAAAATAGAGCCGTTTTGGTGTCCAGGGAAGGAAATTCCTGATGCCGGGGTCAGGGATTTTTGTGCTCTGGAGGTAAAAATTTTTGTTTCACCGAAATGTAAAAACAGAGGTCAGAATGGGATTCGGGTTTAATTTCATGCTTAAAAAACATGCTTTTTTTAGTTTTTAAAAATTGAGCCGTTTTGGGGTCCAGGGAAGGAAATTCCTTATGCCGGGGTCAGGGATTTTTGTTCTCTGGAGGTGAATATTTTTGTTTCACCGAAATGTAAAAACAGACGTCAGAATGCGATTCGGGGTTAAATTTCAAACTTAAAAATAGTCCTTTTTTAGTTTTTAAAAATTGAGCCGTTTTGGTGTCCAGGGAAGGAAATTCCTGTTGCTGGGGTCAGGGAATTTTGTGCTCCGGAGGTGAAAATTTTTTTTTTTGGGGACTCCGACAAATGTCTAAAACGGACGTCACAATGGGATTCGGGGTTAAATTTCATGCTTAAAAAACGTGCTTTTTCTAGTTTTTAAAAATTGAGACATTTTGGTGTCCAGGGAAGGAAATTCTTGATGCCGGGGTCAGGGATTTTTGTGCTCTGGAGGTGAAAATTTTTGTTTCACCCAAATGTAAAAACAGACGTCAGAATGTGATTCGGGGTTAAATTTCAAGCTTAAAAATGGTCCTTTTTTAGTTTTTAAAAATTGAGCCGTTTTGGTGTCCAGGGAAGGAAATTCCTGATGCCGGGGTCAGGGATTTTTGTGCTGTGGAGGTGAAAATTTTTTTTTGACCCAAATGTATAAACGGACGTCAGAATGGGATTCGGGGTTAAATTTCATGCTTAAAAGGTGCTTTTTGTAGTTTTTTAAATTGAGACATTTGGTGTCCAGGAGGAAATTCCTGATGCCGGGTCAGGGATTTTTTGTTTCTCTGAGGTGAATTTTTTGTTCACCGAATGTAAAAACAGACGTCAGAATGCGATTCGGGGTTAAATTTCAAGCTTAAAAATGGTCCTTTTTTTAGTTTTTAAAAATTGAGCCGTTTTGGTGTCCAGGGAAGGAAATTCCTGATGCCGGGATCAGGGAATTTTGTGCTCTGTAGATGAAAATTTTTTTTTTGCCCAAATGTATAAACAGATGTCAGAATGGGATTCGGGGTTAAATTTCATGATTAAAAAACATGCTTTTTGTAGTTTTTCAAAATTGAGACGTTTTGGTGTCCATGGAAGGAAATTCCTGATGCCGGGGTCAGGGATTTTTGTGCTGTGGAGGTGAAAATTTTTGTTTCACCCAAAAGTAAAAACAGACGTCAGAATGCGATTCGGTGTTAAATTTCAAGCTTAAAAATGGTCCTTTTTTAGTTTTTAAAAATTGAGCCGTTTTGGTGTCTAGGGAAGGAAATTCCTGTTGCCGGGGTCAGGGAATTTTGTGCTCCATAGATGAAAATTTTTTTTTCGCCCAAATGTATAAACGGATATCAGAATGGGATTCGGGGTTCAATTTCATGCTTAAAAAACATGCTTTTTGTAGTTTTTAAAAATTGAGACGTTTTGCGGTCCAGGGAAGGAAATTCCTGATGCCGGGGTCAGGGATTTTTGTGCTGTGGAGGTGAAAATTTTTGTTTCACCGAAATGTAAAAACAGACGTCAGAATGCGATTCGGGGTTAAATTTCAAACTTAAAAATGGTCCTTTTTTAGTTTTTAAAAATTGAGCCGTTTTGGTGTCCAGGGAAGGAAATTGGTGATGCCGGGGTCAGGGATTTTTGTGCTCTGGAGGTGAAAAATTTTTTTTGACCCAGATGTATAAACGGACATCAGAATGGGATTCGGGCTTAAATTTCATGCTTAAAAAAGGTGCTTTTTGTAGTTTTTAAAATTGAGACGTTTTGGTGTTCAGGGAAGGAAATTCCTGATGCCGGGGAAAGGGATTTTTGTGCTCTGGAGGTGAAAATTTTTGTTTCACCCAAAACTAAAAACAGATGTCAGAATGCGATTCGGTGTTAAATTTCAAGCTTAAAAATGGTCCTTTTTTAGTTTTTAAAAATTGAGCCGTTTTGGTGTCCAGGGAAGGAAATTCCTTTTGCCGGGGTCAGGGATTTTTGTGCTCTGGAAGTGAAAATTTTTTTTTGACCCAAATGTATAAACGGACGTCAGAATGGGATTCGGGGTTAAATTTCATGCTTAAAAAATGTGCTTTTTGTAGTTTTTTTAATTGAGACGTTTTGGGGTGTCCCAGAAAGGAATTCCTGATGCGGGGTCAGGGATTTTGTGCTCTGGGGTAAAATTTTTGTTTCAACCGAATGTAAAACAGGGTCCAGAATGGATTCGGTTTAATTTCATGCTTAAAAAACATGCTTTTTGTAGTTTTTGAAAATTGAGCCATTTTGGTGTCCAGGGAAGGAAATTCCTGATGCCGGGGTCAGGGATTTTTGTGCTCCGGAGGTGAAATTTTTTTTTTCAACCACATGTATAAACGGACGTCAGATTGGGATTCGGGGTTAAATTTCATGCATAAAAATGGTGCTTTTTGTAGTTTTTAAAAATTGAGCCATTTTGATGTCCAGGGAAGGAAATTCCTGATGCCGGGGTCAGGGATTTTGTTGCTCCGGAGGTGAAATTTTTTTTT
>NW_024099797.1:0-4231 GCF_016545835.1 Crotalus tigris
ACAAACTCGCAGTGCTTGGGTATGGTTCGGAGGGCAGTTACTTTTCTAGGCTGCTCTATATATGTTTCCTGGTAAAATACATGGGAAAATCCCATAGCGCAGCCTAGAAAATTACACTTAGGGTTAGGGTTAGGTCACCATGAACTCAGAGAGCAAAATGGACAGCGCCAACAAACTCGGAGGGCTTGGGTATGGATAGGAGGGCACTTACTTTTCTAGGCTAAGCTATTTATGTTTCCTGGTAAAATACATGGGAAAATCCCATAGGAGGAAAATTCCACTTAGGGTTAGGGTTAGGTCCCTATGAACTCATAGAGCAAAATGGACAGCGCCAACAAACTCGGAGTGCTTGGGTATGGTTCGGAGAGGACTAATTTTTCTAGGCTGCGCTATGTTTCCTGGTAAAATACATGGGAAAATCCCATAGGAGGAAAATTCCACTTAGGGTTAGGGTTAGGTCCCCATGAACTCATAGAGCAAAATGGACAGCGCCAACAAACTCGGAGTGCTTGTGTATGGTTCAGAGGGCACTTAATTTTATAGGCTGCGATATCTATGTTTCCTGGTAAACTACATGGGAAAATCCCATAGGAGGAAAATTCCATTGAGGGTTAGGGTTAGGTCCCCATGAACTCACTGAGCAAAATGGACAGCGCCAACAAACTCGGAGTGCTTGGGTATGGTTAGGAGGGCACTTATTTTTCTAGGCTACGCTATTTATGTTTCCTCGTAAAACACATGTGAAAATGCCACAGGAGGAAAATTTCACTTAGGGTTAGGGTTATGTCACCATGAACTCATAGAGCAAAATGGACATCACCAACAAACTTGTTGTTCTAATGTATGGTTAGTAGGAATGTTACTTTTCTAGGCTGCGCTATGTATGTTTCCTGATAAACTACATGTGAAAATCCCATAGGAGGAAAATTCCACTTAGGGTTAGGGTTAGGTCCCCATGAACTCATAGAGCAAAATGGATAGCGACAATAACCTCGGAGTGCTTGGGTATGGTTCGGAGGGCACTTATTTTTCTACGCTGCGCTATCTAGGTTTCCTGGTAAAATACATGGGAAAATCCCATAGGAGGAAAATTACACTTAGGGTTAGGTCCCCATGAACTCATAGAGCAAAATGGGCAGCGCCAACAAACTCGGAGTGCTTGGGTATGGTTCGGAGGGCACTTACTTTTCTAGGCTGCTCTGTCTATGTTTCCTGGTAAAATACATGGTAAAATCCCATAGGAGGAAAATTGCACTTACGATTTGGGTTCGGTCACCATGAACTCATAGAGCAAAATGGACAGCATCAAAAATTTTGAAGTGCTTGGGTATGGATAGGAGGGCACTTACTTTTCTAGGCTGCCTATCTATGTTTCCTGGTAAAATACATGGGAAAATCCCATAGGAGGAAAATTCCACTTAGGGTTATGGATGGGTCCCCATGAACTCATAGAGCAAAATGGACAGCGCCAACAAACTCGGAGTGCTTGTGTATGGTTCAGAGGGCACTTATTTTTCTAGGCTGCGATATCTATGTTTCCTCGTAAATTACATGGGAAAATCCCATAGGAGGAAAATTCCACTTAGGGTTAGGGTTAGGTCCCCATCAACTCATAGAGCAAAATGGGCAGCGCCAACAAACTCGGAGTGCTTGGGTATGGTTCGGAGGGCAGTTACTTTTCTAGGCTGCTCTATATATGTTTCCTGGTAAAATACATGGGAAAATTACACTGAGGGTTAGGGTTAGGTCACCATGAACTCAGAGAGCAAAATGGACAGCGCCAACAAACTCGGAGTGCTTGTGTATGGTTCAGAGGGCACTTTATTTTATAGGCTGCGATATCTATGTTTCCTGGTAAACTACATGGGAAAATCCCATAGGAGGAAAATTACAGTTAGGGTTAGGGTTAGGTCCCCATGAACTCATAGAGCAAAATGGGCAGCGCCAACAAACTCGGAGTGCTTGGGTATGGTTCGGAGGGCAGTTACTTTTCTAGGCTGCTCTATATATGTTTCCTGGTAAACTACATGGGAAATTACACTTCGAGTGAGGTTAGGTCCCCATGAACTCAGAAGCAAAATGGACAGCGTCCAACAATACTCGAGAGGGCTTTGTATGGTTAGTAGGACAGTTACTTTTCTAGGCTGCGCTATCTATGTTTCCTGGTAAACTACATGGGAAAATCCCATAGGAGGAAAATTCCCCTTAGGGTTAGGTCCCCTTGAACTCATAGAGCAAAATGGACAGCGCCAACAAACTCGGAGTGCTTGTGTATGGTTCAGAGGGCACTTATTTTTCTAGGCTGCGATATCTATGTTTCCTCGTAAATTACATGGGAAAATCCCATAGGAGGAAAATTCCACTTAGGGTTAGGGTTAGGTCCCATGAACTCATAAGAGCAAAATGGTGGCAGCGCCAACAAACGCGTAGTGCTTGGGTGTTATGGTTCGGAGGCCGTTTACTTTTCCTAGGCTGCTCCTATATATGTTTTCCTGGTAAAATACATGGAAACATTACACTTAGGGCTAGGTTAGGTCACCATGAACTCAGAGAGCAAATGACAAAGCGCCAACAAGCTGGAGTGCTTGTGTATGGGTCAGAGGCACGTTACCTTTTCTATTCGCAATATCTATGTTTCCTGGTAAACTACATGGGGGGAAAAAAAAAAAAAAATCCCATAGGAGGAAATTCCACTTAGGGGTAGGGTTAGGTCCCCATGAACGACAGAGCTACAAATGGACACCGAGCCAACAAACTCGAGTGCTTGCGGTATGGTTAGGAGGGCACTTACTTTTCTAGGCTACAGCTATTTTATGTTTCCTCTTAAACACATGGGAAAATGCCACAAGGAGGCAATTCCACTTAGGGTTAGGGTTAGGTCCCCATGAACTCATAGAGCAAAATGGCCAGCGCCAACAAACTCGGAGTGCTTGGGTATGGTTCGGAGAGGACTAATTTTTCTAGGCTGCGCTATGTTTCCTGGTAAAATACATGGGAAAATCCCATAGGAGGAAAATTCCACTTAGGGTTCGGGTTAGGTCCCCATGAACTCATAGAGCAAAATGGACAGCGCCAACAAACTCGGAGTGCTTGTGTATGGTTCAGAGGGCACTTAATTTTATAGGCTGCGATATCTATGTTTCCTGGTAAACTACATGGGAAAATCCCATAGGAGGAAAATTACAGTTAGGGTTAGGGTTAGGTCCCCATGAACTCATAGAGCAAAATGGGCCGCGCCAACAAACTCGGAGTGCTTGGGTATGGTTCGGAGGGCAGTTACTTTTCTAGGCTGCTCTATATATGTTTCCTGGTAAAATACATGGGAAAATCCCATAGGAGGAAAATTACACTTAGGGTTAGGGTTAGGTCACCATGAACTCAGAGAGCAAAATGGACAGCGCCAACAAACTCAGAGGGCTTGGGTATGGATAGGAGGGCACTTATTTTTCTAGGCTACGCTATTTATGTTTCCTCGTAAAACACATGGGAAAATGCCACAGGAGGAAAATTTGACTTAGGGTTAGGGTTATGTCACCATGAACTCATAGAGCAAAATGGACATCGCCAACAAACTCGTTGTTCTAATGTATGGTTAGTAGGACTGTTACTTTTCTAGGCTGCGCTATGTATGTTTCCTGGTAAACTACATGTGAAAATCCCATAGGAGGAAAATTCCACTTAGGGTTAGGGTTAGGTCCCCATGAACTCATAGAGCAAAATGGATAGCGCCAATAACCTCGGAGTGCTTGGGTATGGTTCGGAGGGCACTTATTTTTCTACGCAGCGCTATCTAGGTTTCCTGGTAAAATACATGGGAAAATCCCAAAGGAGGAAAATTACACTTAGGGTTAGGTCCCCATGAACTCATAGAGCAAAATGGGCAGCGCCAACAAACTCGGAGTGCTTGGGTCTGGTTCGGAGGGCACTTACTTTTCTAGGCTGCTCTGTCTATGTTTCCTGGTAAAATACATGGTAAAATCCCATAGGAGGAAAATTGCACTTACGATTTGGGTTCGGTCACCATGAACTCATAGAGCAAAATGGACAGCATCAAACATTTCGAAGTGCTTGGGTATGGATAGGAGGGCACTTACTTTTCTAGGCTGCCTATCTATGTTTCCTGGTAAAATACATGGAAAAATCCCATAGGAGGAAAATTCCACTTAGGGGTAGGGTTAGGTCACCATGAACTCATAGAGCAAAATGGACAGCGCCAACAAACTCGGAGTGC
>NW_024099798.1:0-3766 GCF_016545835.1 Crotalus tigris
GCTTTTTCTGCTTTTTAAAAATTGAGCCGTTTTGATGTCCGGGGAAGGAAATTCCTGATGCCAGGGTCAGGGATTTTTGTGCTCCGCTGATGAAAATTTTTCTTCCACCCAAATGTAAAAATGGACTTCAGAATGGGATTCGGGGTTAAATTTCATGCTTTAAAAAAGTGCTTTTTCTGGTTTTTAAAAATTGAGCCGTTTTGATGTCCGGGGAAGGAAATTCCTGATGCTAGGGTCAGGGATTTTTGTGCTCCGGAGGTGAAAATTTTTGTTTCACCCAAATGTGAAAACAGACGTCAGAATGGGATTCGGGATTAAATGTCATGCTTAAAATTGTGTTTTTTGTAGTTTTAAAAAATTGAGCCATTGTGGTGTACATGGAAGGAAATTCCAGATTTCAGGGTCAGTGATTTATGTGCCCCACAGATGAAAATTTTTGTTCCACCCAAATGTAAAAACAGACGTCAGAATGGGATTCGGGGTTAAATTTCATGCTTAAAAAAGGTGCTTTTTCTGGTTTTTAAAAATTGAGCCGTTTTGGTGTCAAGGGAAGGAAATTCCTGATGCCGGGGTCAGGGATTTTTGTGCTCCGGAGGTGACAAATTTTTTTTTGTCCCAAATGTATAAACGGACGTTAGAATGTGATTTGAGTTTAAATTTCATGCTTAAAAAAGGTGCTGTTTCTGGTTTTTAAAAATTGAGCCGTTTTGATGTCCGGGGAAGGAAATTCCTGATGCCAGGGTCAGGGATTTTTGTACTCCGGATATGAAAATTTTTGTCCCACCCAAATGTAAAAACAGACGTCAGAATGGGATTCGGGGTTAAATTTCATGCTTAAAAAAGGTGCTTTTTCTGGTTTTTAAAAATTGAGCCGTTTTGGTGTCCAGCTAAGGAAATTCCTGATACCAGGTTCAGGGATTTTTGTGCTCCGGAGGTGAAAATTTTTGTTTCACCCAAATGTAAAAACAGACGTCAGAATGCGATTCGGGGTTAAATTTCATGCTTAAAATGGTGCTTTTTGTAGTTTTTAAAAATTGAGCCATTTTGGTGTCCATGGAAGGAAATTCCTGATTTCGGGGTCAGGGATTTTTGTGCTCCGGAGGTGAAAATTTTTATTCCACCCAAATGTAAAAACAGACGTCAGAATGCGATTCGGAGTTAAATTTCATGCTTAAAAATGGTGCTTTTTGTAGTTTTTAAAAATTGAGCCATTTTGGTGTCCATGGAAGGAAATTCCTGATTTCGGTGTCAGGGATTTTTGTGCCCCACAGATGAAAATTTTTGTTCCACCCAAATGTAAAAACAGACGTCAGAATGGGATTCGGGGTTAAATTTCATGCTTAAAAAAGGTGCTTTTTCTGCTTTTTAAAAATTGAGCAGTTTTGATGTCCGGGGAAGGAAATTCCTGATGCCAGGGTCAGGGATTTTTGTGCTCCGCAGATGAAAATTTTTGTTCCACCCAAATGTAAAAACAGATGTCAGAATGGGATTCGGGGTTAAATTTCATGCTTAAAAAAGGTGCTTTTTCTGGTTTTTAAAAATTGAGCCGTTTTGGTGTCAAGGGAAGGAAATTCCTGATGCCGGGGTCAGGGATTTTTGTGCTCCGGAGGTGACAAATTTTTTTTGACCCAAATGTATAATCGGACGTTAGAATGTGATTTGAGTTTAAATTTCATGCTTAAAAAAGGTGCTGTTTCTGGTTTTTAAAAATTGAGCCATTTTGATGTCCGGGGAAGGAAATTCCTGATGCCAGGGTCAGGGATTTTTGTACTCCGGAGGTGAAATTTTTTTTTGACACAAATGTATAAACGGACGTCAGAATGGGATTTGAGTTTAAATTTCATGCTTAAAAAAGGTGCTTTTTCTGCTTTTTAAAAATTGAGCCGTTTTGATGTCTGGGGAAGGAAATTCCTGATGCCGGGGTCAGGAATTTTTGTGCTCCGCAGATGAAAATTTTTGTCCCACCCAAATGTAAAAACAGACGTCAGAATGGGATTCGGTGTTAAATTTCATGCTTAAAAATGGTGCTTTTTCTGGTTTTTAAAAATTGAGCCGTTTTGGTGTCCAGCTAAGGAAATTCCTGATACCAGGGTCAGGGATTTTTGTGCTCCGGAGGTGAAAATTTTTGTTTCACCCAAATGTAATAACAGACGTCAGAATGCGATTCGGAGTTAAATTTCATGCTTAAAAATGGTGCTTTTTGTAGTTTTTAAAAATTGAGCCATTTTGGTGTCCATGGAAGGAAATTCCTGATTTCGGTGTCAGGGATTTTTGTGCTCCGGAGGTGAAAATTTTTGTTCCACCCAAATGTAAAAACAGACATCAGAATGGGATTCGGAGTTAAATTTCATGCTTAAATAAAGTGCTTTTTCTGGTTTTTAAAATTGAGCCGTTTTGATGTCCGGGGAAGGAAATTCCTGATGCCAGGGTCAGGAATTTTTGTGCTCCGCAGATGAAAATTTTTGTTTCACCCAAATGTAAAAACAGACGTCAGAATGGGATTCGGGGTTAAATTTCATGCTTAAAAAAGTTGCTTTTTCTGGTTTTTAAAAATTGAGCCGTTTTGATGTCCGGGGAAGGAAATTCCTGATGCCAGGGTCAGGGATTTTTGTGCTCAGCAGATGAAAATTTTTCTTCCACCCAAATGTAAAAATAGACTTCAGAATGGGATTCGGGGTTAAATTTCATGCTTAAAAAAAGTGCTTTTTCTGGTTTTTAAAAATTGAGCCGTTTTGGTGTCCAGCTAAGGAAATTCCTGATACCAGGGTCAGGGATTTTTGTGCTCCGGAGGTGAAAATTTTTGTTTCACCCAACTGTAAAAACAGACGTCAGAATGCGATTCGGGGTTAAATTTCATGCTTAAAATGGTGCTTTTTGTAGTTTTTAAAAATTGAGCCCTTTTGGTGTCCATGGAAGGAAATTCCTGATTTCGGGGTCAGGGATTTTTGTACTCCGGAGTTGAAAATTTTGTTTCACCCAAATGTAAAAACAGACGTCAGAATGCGATTCGGAGTTAAATTTCATGCTTAAAAATGGTGCTTTTTGTAGTTTTTAAAAATTGAGCCATTTTGGTGTCCATGGAAGGAAATTCCTGATTTCGGTGTCAGGGATTTTTGTGCTCCGTAGGTGAAAATTTTTGTTCCACCCAAATGTAAAAACAGACATCAGAATGGGATTCGGAGTTAAATTTCATGCTTAAAAAAAGTGCTTTTTCTGGTTTTTAAAAATTGAGCCGTTTTGATGTCCGGGGAAGGAAATTCCTAATGCCAGGGTCAGGGATTTTTGTGCTCCGGAGGTGAAAATTTTTGTTCCACCCAAATGTAAAAACAGACGTCAGAATGGGATTCGGGGTTAAATTTCATGCTTAAAAAAGGTGCTTTTTCTGGTTTTTAAAAATTGAGCCGTTTTGGTGTCAAGGGAAGGAAATTCCTGATGCCGGGGTCAGGGATTTTTGTGCTCCGGAGGTGACAAATTTTTTTTGACCCAAATGTATAAACGGACGTTAGAATGTGATTTGAGTTTAAATTTCATGCCTAAAAAAGGTGCTGTTTCTGGTTTTTAAAAATTGAGCCGTTTTGATGTCCGGGGAAGGAAATTCCTGATGCCAGGGTCAGGGATTTTTGTACTCCGGAGGTGAAATTTTTTTTTGACCCAAATGTATAAACGGACGTCAGAATGGGATTTGAGTTTAAATTTCATGCTTAAAAAATGTGCTTTTTCTGCTTTTTAAAAATTGAGCCGTTTTGATGTCCGGGGAAGGAAATTC
>NW_024099799.1:0-15431 GCF_016545835.1 Crotalus tigris
TTAAAAATGGTTCTTTTTGTAGTTTTTAAAAATTTAGCCCTTTTGCTGTCGGGGGAAGGAAATTCCTGATGCCGGGGTCAGGGATTTTTGAGCTCTGGACGTGAAAATTTTTTTTTGACCCAAAAGTAAAAACAGATGTCAGAATGGGATTCGGGGTTAAATTTCATACTTAAAAATGGTGCCTTTTGTAGTTTTTAAAAATTTAGCCCTTTTGGTGTCTGGGGAAGGAAATTCCTGATGCTGGGGTCAGGGATTTTTGAGCTCCGAAGGTCAAAATTTTTTTTTGACCAAAATGTAAAAAAGGATGTCAGAATGGGATTCGGGGTTAAATTTCATACTTAAAAATGGTGCTTTTTGTAGTTTTTAAAAATCGAGCCCATTTGGTGTCTGGGGAAGGAAATTCCTGATGCCGGGGTCAGGGATTTTTGAGCTCCTGAGGTGAAAATTTTTTTTGACCCAAATGTAAAAATGGACGTCAGAATGGGATTCGGGGTTAAATTTCATGCTTAAAAATGGTGCTTTTTGTAGTTCTCAAAACTTGAGCCCTTTTGGTTTCTGGGGAAGGAAATTCCTGATGCCGGGGTCAGGGATTTTTGAGCTCCGGAGGTGAAAATTTTTTTTGACCCAAATGTAAAAATGGACGTCAGAATGGGATTCGGGGTTAAATTTCATGCTTAAAAATGGTGCTTTTTGTAGTCTTTAAAAATTGAGCCCTTTTGGTGTCTGGGGAAGGAAATTCCTGATGCCGGGGTCAGGGATTTTTGAGCTCCGGAGGTGAAAATTTTTTTTCACCCAAATGTAAAACAGACGTCAGAATGGGATTCAGGTTTATATTTCATGCTTAAAAATGGTGCTTTTTCTAGTTTTTTAAAATTGAGCCCTTTAGGTGTCTGGGGAAGGAAATTCCTGATGCCGGGGTCCAGGATTTTTGAGCTCCGGAGGTGAAAATTTTTTTATCACCCAAATATAAAAACGGACGTCAGAATGGGATTCGGGGTTAAATTTCATGCTTAAAAATGGTGCTCTTTGTAGTCTTTAAACATCGAGCCCTTTTGGTGTGTGGGGAAGGAAATTCCTGATTCCGGGGTCAGGGATTTTTGAGCTCCAGGGCGGAAATTTTTTTTTTTGACCCAAATGTAAAAACGGATGTCAGAATGGGATTCGGGTTTAAATTTCATGCTTAAAAATGGTGCTTTTTGTAGTCTTTAAACATCGAGCCCTTTTGGTGTGTGGGGAAGGAAATTCCTGATGCTGGGGTTAGGGATTTTTGAGCTCCAGGGCGGAAATTTTTTTTTTTGACCCAAATGTAAAAATGGATGTCAGAATGGGATTCGGGTTTAAATTTCATGCTTAAAAATGGTGGTTTTTGTAGTTTTTAAAAATTGAGCCCTTTTGGTTTCTGGGGAAGGAAGTTCCTGATGCCGGGGTCAGGGATTTTTGAGCTCCGGGGGTGAAAATTTTTTTTTGACCCAAATGTAAAAATGGACGTCAGAATGGGATTCGGGGTTAAATTTCATGCTTAAAAATAGTACTATTTGTAGTTCTTAAAAATTGAGCCCTTTTGGTGTCTGGGGAAGGAAGTTCCTGATGCCGGGGTCAGGGATTTTTGAGCTCCGGGGGTGAAATTTTTTTTTCACCCAAATATAAAAACGGATGTCAGAATGGGATTCGGGGTTAAATTTCATGCTTAGAAATGGTGCTTTTTGTAGTTTTTAACAATTGAGCCCTTTTGGTGTCTGGAAAAGAAATTCCTGATGCCAGGGTAAGGGATTTTTGAGCTCCGAATTTGAAATTTTTTTTTTGACCCAAATATAAAAACGGACGTCATAATGGGATTCGGGTTTAAATTTCATTCCTAAAAATGGTGCTTTTTGGAGTTTTTAAAAATTGAGCCATTTTGGTGTCTGGGGAAGGAAATTCCTGATGCCGCGATTAGGGATTTTTGAGCTCCGGAGGTGAAAATTTTTTTTTCACCCAAATATATAAACGGACGTCAGAATCGGATTCGGGGTTAAATTTCATGCGTAAAAATGGTGCTTTTTGTAGTTTTTAACAATTGAGCCCTTTTGGTGTCTGGGGAAGGAAATTCCTGATGCCGGGGTCCAGGATTTTTGAGCTCCGGGGGTGAAATTTTTTTTTCACCCAAATATAAAAACGGATGTCAGAATGGGATTCGGGGTTAAATTTCATGCTTAGAAATGGTGCTTTTTGTAGTTTTTAACAATTGAGCCCTTTTGGTGTCTGGAAAAGAAATTCCTGATGCCAGGGTAAGGGATTTTTGAGCTCCGAATTTGAAATTTTTTTTTTGACCCAAATATAAAAACGGACGTCATAATGGGATTCGGAGTTAAATTTCATGCGTAAAAATGGTGCTTTTTGTAGTTTTTAACAATTGAGCCCTTTTGGTGTCTGGGGAAGGAAATTCCTGATGCCGGGGTCCAGGATTTTTGAGCTCCGGAGGTGAAAATTTTTTTTTGACCCAAATGTAAAAATGGACATCAGAATGGGATTCAGGTTTATATTTCATGTATAAAAATGGTGCTTTTTGTAGTTTTTAAAAATTGAGCCCTTTTGGTGTCTGGGGAAGGAAATTCCTGATGCCGGGGTCAGGGATTTTTGAGCTGGAGGGCGGAAATTTTTTTTTTGACCCAAATGTAAAAACGGACGTCAGAATGGGATTTGGGGTTAAATTTCATGCTTAAAAATGTTGATTTTTGTAGTTTTTAAAAATTGAGCCCTTTAGGTGTCTGGGGAAGGAAATTCCTGATGCCGGGGTCAGGGATTTTTGAGCTGCAGGACGGAAATTTTTTTTTTGACCCAAATGTAAAAACGGACGTCAGAATGGGATTCGGGGTTAAATTTCATGCTTAAAAATGGTGCTTTTTGTAGTTTTTTAAAATTGAGACCTTTAGGTGTCTGGGGAAGGAAATTCCTGATGCCAGGGTCAGGGATTTTTGAGCTCCGGAGGTGAAAAATTTTTTTTGACCCAAATATAAAAATGGACGTCAGAATGGGATTCGGGGTTAAATTTCATGCTTAAAAATGTTGCTTTTTGTAGTTTTTAAAAATTGAGCCCTTTTGGTGTCTGGGGAAGGAAATTCCTGATGCCGGGGGTCAGGGATTTTTGAGCTCCGGAGGTGAAAAATTTTTTTTGACCCAAATGTAAAAATGGACATCAGAATGGGATTCGGGGTTAAATTTCATGCTTATAATGGTGCTTTTGTAGTTTTTAAAAATTGAGCCCTTTAGGTGTCTGGGGAAGGAAATTCCTGATGCCGGGGTCAGGGATTTTTGAGCTCCGGAGGTGAAAATTTTTTTTTCACGCAAATATAAAAACGGACGTCGGAATGGCATTAGGGTTTAAATTTCATGCTTAAAAATCGTGCTTTTTGTAGTTTTCAAAAATTGAGCCCTTTTGGTGTCTGGGGAAGGAAATTCCTGATGCCGGGATGAGGGATTTTTGAGCTCCGGAGGTGAAAATTTTTTTATCACCCAAATATAAAAACGGACGTCAGAATGGGATTCGGGGTTAAATTTCATGCTTAAAAATGGTGCTTTTTGTAGTCTTTAAACATCGAGCCCTTTTGGTGTGTGGGGAAGGAAATTCCTGATGCTGGGGTTAGGGATTTTTGAACTCCAGGGCGGAAATTTTTTTTTTTGACCCAAATGTAAAAATGGATGTCAGAATGGGATTCGGGTTTAAATTTCATGCTTAAAAATGGTGCTTTTTCTAGTTTTTTAAAATTGAGCCCTTTAGGTGTCTGGGGAAGGAAATTCCTGATGCCGGGGTCAGGGATTTTTGAGCTCCGGAGGTGAAAATTTTTTTTCACCCAAATGTAAAACAGACGTCAGAATGGGATTCAGGTTTATATTTCATGCTTAAAAATGGTGCTTTTTCTAGTTTTTTAAAATTGAGCCCTTTAGGTGTCTGGGGAAGGAAATTCCTGATGCCGGGGTCCAGGATTTTTGAGCTCCGGAGGTGAAAATTTTTTTTCACCCAAATGTAAAAACGGATGTCAGAATGGGATTCGGGGTTAAATTTCATGCTTAAAAATGGTGCTTTTTGTAGTTTTTAAAAATGGAGCCCTTTTTGTGTCTGGGGAAGGAAATTCCTGATGCCGGGGTCAGGGATTTTTGAGCTCCGGAGGTGAAAATTTTTTTTTTCACCCAAATGTAAAAACAGACGTCAGAATGGGATTTGGGGTTAAATTTCATGCTTAAAAATGGTGGTTTTTGTAGTTTTTAAAAATGGAGCCCTTTTGGTGTCTGGGGAAGGAAATTCCTGATGCCGGGGTCAGGGATTTTTGAGCTCCGGAGGTGAAAAATTTTTTTTGACCCAAATGTAAAAATGGACATCAGAATGGGATTCGGGGTTAAATTTCATGCTTATAATGGTGCTTTTGTAGTTTTTAAAAATTGAGCCCTTTAGGTGTCTTGGGAAGGAAATTCCTGATGCCGGGGTCAGGGATTTTTGAGCTCCGGAGGTGAAAATTTTTTTTTCACGCAAATATAAAAATGGACGTCAGAATGGCATTAGGGTTTAAATTTCATGCTTAAAAATCGTGCTTTTTGTAGTTTTCAAAAATTGAGCCCTTTTGGTGTCTGGGGAAGGAAATTCCTGACGCCGGGATTAGGGATTTTTGAGCTCCGGAGGTGAAAATTTTTTTATCACCCAAATATAAAAACGGACGTCAGAATGGGATTCAGGGTTAAATTTCATGCTTAAAAATGGTGCTTTTTGTAGTCTTTAAACATCGAGCCCTTTTGGTGTGTGGGGAAGGAAATTCCTGATGCCGGGGTCAGGGATTTTTGAGCTCCAGGGCGGAAATTTCTTTTTGACCCAAATGTAAAAACGGACGTCAGAATGGGATTTGGGGTTAAATTTCATGCTTAAAAATGGTGGTTTTTGTAGTTTTTAAAAATTGAGCCCTTTTGGTTTCTGGGGAAGGAAGTTCCTGATGCCGGGGTCAGGGATTTTTGAGCTCCGGGGGTGAAAATTTTTTTTTGACCCAAATGTAAAAATGGACGTCAGAATGGGATTCGGGGTTATATTTCATGCTTAAAAATAGTACTTTTTGTAGTTTTAATAAATTGAGCCCTTTTGGTGTCTGGGGAAGGAAATTCCTGATGCCGGGGTCAGGGATTTTTGAGCTCCGGAGGTGAAAAATTTTTTTTGACCCAAATGTAAAAACGGATCTCAGAATGGGATTCTGGGGTTAAATTTCATGCTTAAAAATGGTGCTTTTTGTAGTTTTTAAAAATTGAGCCCTTTTGGTGTCTGGGGAAGGAAATTCCTGATGCCGGGGTCAGGGATTTTTGAGCTCCGGAGGTGAAAATTTTTTTTCACCCAAATGTAAAACAGACGTCAGAATGGGATTCAGGTTTATATTTCATGCTTAAAAATGGTGCTTTTTCTAGTTTTTTAAAATTGAGCCCTTTAGGTGTCTGGGGAAGGAAATTCCTGATGCCGGGGTCCAGGATTTTTGAGCTCCGGAGGTGAAATTTTTTTTTTCACGCAAATGTAAAAACGGATGTCAGAATGGGATTCGGGGTTAAATTTCATGCTTAAAAATGGTGCTTTTTGTAGTTTTTAAAAATGGAGCCCTTTTGGTGTCTGGGGAAGGAAATTCCTGATGCCGGGGTCAGGGATTTTTGAGCTCCGGTGGTGAAAATTTTTTTTTTCACCCAAATGTAAAAACGGACGTCAGAATGGGATCTGGGGTTAAATTTCATGCTTAAAAATGGTGGGTTTTGTAGTTTTTAAAAATGGAGCCCTTTTGGTGTCTGGGGAAGGAAATTCCTGATGCCGGGGTCAGGGATTTTTGAGCTCCGGAGGTGAAAAATTTTTTTTGACCCAAATGTAAAAATGGACATCAGAATGGGATTCGGGGTTAAATTTCATGCTTAAAATGGTGCTTTTGTAGTTTTTAAAAATTGAGCCCTTTAGGTGTCTGGGGAAGGAAATTCCTGATGCCGGGGTCAGGGAATTTTGAGCTCTGGAGGTGAAATTTTTTTTTTCACCCAAATATAAAAACGGACGTCAGAATGGCATTAGGGTTTAAATTTCATGCTTAAAAATCGTGCTTTTTGTAGTTTTCAAAAATTGAGCCCTTTTGGTGTCTGGGGAAGGAAATTCCTGATGCCGGGATTAGGGATTTTTGAGCTCCGGAGGTGAAAATTTTTTTATCACCCAAATATAAAAACGGATGTCAGAATGGGATTCGGGGTTAAATTTCATGCTTAAAAATGGTGCTTTTTGTAGTCTTTAAACATCGAGCCCTTTTGGTGTGTGGGGAAGGAAATTCCTGATGCCGGGGTTAGGGATTTTTGAGCTCCAGGGCGGAAATTTTTTTTTTTGACCCAAATGTAAAAACGGATGTCAGAATGGGATTCGGGTTTAAATTTCATGCTTAAAAATGGTGCTTTTTGTAGTCTTTAAACATCGAGCCCTTTTGGTGTCTGGGGAAGGAAATTCATGATGCCGGGGTCAGGGATTTTTGAGCTCCAGGGCGGAAATTTTTTTTTGACCCAAATGTAAAAACGGACGTCAGAATGGGATTTTGGGTTAAATTTCATGCTTAAAAATGGTGGTTTTTGTAGTTTTTAAAAATTGAGCCCTTTTGGTTTCTGGGGAAGGAAGTTCCTGATGCCGGGGTCAGGGATTTTTGAGCTCCGGAGGTGAAAAATTTTTTTTGACCCAAATGTAAAAATGGACGTCAGAATGGGATTCGGGGTTAAATTTCATGCTTAGAAATGGTGCTTTTTGTAGTTTTAATAAATTGAGCCCTTTTGGTGTCTGGAAAGGAAATTCCTGATGCCAGGGTAAGGGATTTTTGAGCTCCGAATTTGAAATTATTTTTTTGACCCAAATATAAAAACGGACGTCATAATGGGATTCGGGTTTAAATTTCATGCTTAAAAATGGTGCTTTTTGTAGTTTTTAAAAATTGAGCCCTTTTGGTGTCTGGGGAAGGAAATTCCTGATGCCGGGTTCAGGGATTTTTGAGCTGCAGGGCGGAAATTTTTTTTTTGACCCAAATGTAAAAACGGACGTCAGAATGGGATTTGGGGTTAAATTTCATGCTTAAAAATGGTGATTTTTGTAGTTTTTTAAAATTGAGCCCTTTTGGTGTCTGGGGAATGAAATTCCTGATGCCGGGGTCAGGGATTTTTGAGGTCCGGAGGTGAAAATTTTTTTTCACCCAAATATAAAACGGACGTCAGAATCGGATTCAGGTTTATATTTCATGCTTAAAAATGGTGCTTTTTCTAGTTTTTAAAAATTGAGCCCTTTAGATGTCTGGGGAACGAAATTCCTGATGCCGGGGTCCGGGATTTTTGAGCTCCGGAGGTGAAAATTTTTTTTTCACTCAAATATAAAAACGGACGTCAGAATGGGATTCGGGTTTAAATCTCATGCTTAAAAATCGTGCTTTTTGTAGTTTTCAAAAATTGAGCCATTTTGGTGTCTGGGGAAGGAAATTCCTGATGCCGGGATTAGGGATTTTTGAGCTCCGGAGGTGAAAATTTTTTTTTCACCCAAATATAAAAACGGACGTCAGAATGGAATTCGGGGTTAAATTTCATGCTTAAAAATGGTGCTTTTTGTAGTTTTTAAACATCGAGCCCTTTTGGTGTGTGGGGAAGGAAATTAATGATGCCGGGGTCAGGGATTTTTGAGTTCCAGAGGTGAAAATTTTTTTTTCACCCAAATATAAAAACGGACATCAGAAAGGGATTCGGGTTTAAATTTCATGCTTAAAAATGGTGCTTTTTGTAGTTTTTAAAAATTGAGCCATTTTGGTGTCTGGGGAAGGAAATTCCGGATGCTGGGGTCAGGGATTTTTGAGCTCCAGGGCGGAAATTTTTTTTTTGACCCAAATGTAAAAATGGACGTCAGAATGGGATTTGGCGTTAAATTTCATGCTTAAAAATGGTGATTTTTGTAGTTTTTAAAAATTGAGCCCTTTTGGTGTCTCGGGAATGAAATTCCTGATGCCGGGGTCAGGGATTTTTGAGCTCCGGAGGTGAACATTTTTTTTCACCCAAATGTAAAACGGACGTCAGAATGGGATTCAGTTTTATATTTCATGCTTAAAAATGGTGCTTTTTTAGTTTTTAAAAATTGAGCCCTTTAGGTGTCTGGGGAAGGAAATTCCTGATGCCGGGGTCCGGGATTTTTGAGCTCCGGAGGTGAAAATTTTTTTTTCACCCAAATGTAAAAACGGACGTCAGAATGGGATTCGGGGTTAAATTTCATGCTTAAAAATGGTGCTTTTTGTAGTTTTTAAAAATTGAGCCCTTTAGGTGTCTGGGGAAGGAAATTCCTGATGCCGGGGTCAGGGATTTTTGAGCTCCGGAGGTGAAAAATTTTTTTTGACCCAAATATAAAAATGGACGTCAGAATGGGATTCGGGGTTAAATTTCATGCTTAAAAATGGTGCTTTTTGTAGTTTTTAAAAATTGAGCCCTTTTGGTGTCTGGGGAAGGAAATTCCTGATGCCGGGGTCAGGGATTTTTGAGCTCCGAGGGTGAAAATTTTTTTTTGACCCAAATGTAAAAATGGTCGTCAGAATGGGATTCGGGGTTAAATTTCATGCTTAAAAATTGTACTTTTTGTAGTTTTAATAAATTGAGCCATTTAGGTTTCTGGGGAAGGAAATACCTGATGCCGGGGTCCGGGATTTTTGAGCTCCGGAGGTGAAAACTTTTTTTTCACCCAAATATAAAAACGGACATCATAATGGGATTCGGGTTTAAATTTCATGCTTAAAAATGGTGCTTTTTGTAGTTTTTAAAAATTGAGCCATTTTGGTGTCTGGGGAAGGAAATTCCTGATGCCGGGGTCAGGGATTTTTGAGCTCAAGGCCGGTAATTTTTTTTCTGACCCAAATGTAAAAACGGACGTCAGAATGGGATTTGGGGTTAAATTTCATGCTTAAAAATGGTGATTTTTGTAGTTTTTAAAATTTGAGCCCTTTTGGTGTCTGGGGAATGAAATTCCTGATGCCGGGATCAGGGATTTTTGAGCTCCGGAGGTGAAAATTTTTTTTCACCCAAATGTAAAACGGACGTCAGAATGGGATTCAGGTTTATATTTCATGCTTAAAAATGGTGCTTTTTTTAATTTTTAAAAATTGAGCCCTTTAGGTGTCTGGGGAAGGAAATTCCTGATGCCGGGGTCCGGGATTTTTGAGCTCCGGAGGTGAAAAAATTTTTTTGACCCAAATGTACAAATGGACGTCAGAATGGGATTCGGGGTTAAATTTCATGCTTAAAAATGGTGCTTTTTGTAGTTTTTAAAAATTGAGCCCTTTTGGTGTCTGGGGAAGGAAATTCCTGATGCCGGGGTCAGGGATTTTTGAGCTCGGAGGTGAAAATTTTTTTTTCACCCAAATATAAAAACCGACGTCAGAATGGGATTCGGGGTTAAATTTCATGCTTAAAAATGGTGGGTTTTGTAGTTTTTAAAAATGGAGCCCTTTTGGTGTCTGGGGAAGGAAATTCCTGATGCCGGGGTCAGGGATTTTTGAGCTCCGGAGGTGAAAATTTTTTTTTGACCCAAATGTAAAAATGGTCGTCAGAATGGGATTCGGGGTTAAATTTCATGCTTAAAAATGGTACTTTGTAGTTTTAATAAAATGAGCCATGTAGTGTCTGGGGGAAGGAAATTCTGATGCCGGGGTTCAGGGATTTTGAGCTCCGGGGTGAAAAATTTTTTTTTTACCCAAATGTAAAAACGGATGTCAGAATGGGATTCGGGCGTTTAAATTAATGCTAAAAATGGTGCGTTTGTAGTTTTAAAAAATGAGCCCTTTAGGTGTCTGGGCGAAGGAAAAGTTCTGATGCTGGGGTCAGGGATTTTTGAAGCTCGGAGGTGAAATTTTTTTTTTCACCCAAATGTATACACGGATGTCAGAATGGGATTCGGGGTTAAATTTCATCCTTAAAAAAGGTTCTTTTCGTACTTTTTAAAAATTGAGACGTTTGATGTCCAGGGAAGGAAATTCCTGATACCGGGGTCAGGTATTTTTGTGCTCCGGAGGTGAAAATTTTTTTTTCACCCAAATGTAAAAACAGATGTCAGAATGGATTTCGGGGTTAAATTTCATGCTTAAAAATGGTGCTTTTTGTAGTTCTTAAAAATTGAGCCGTTTTGGTGTCCGGGGAAGGAAATTCCTGATGCCGGGGTCAGGGATTTTTGAGCTCCGGAGGTGAAATTTTTTTTTTCACCCAAATGTAAAAACGGATGTCAGAATGGGATTCGGGGTTAAATTTCATGCTTAAAAATGGTGCTTTTGTAGTTTTTAAAAATTGAGCCCTTTAGGTGTCTGGGGAAGGAAAGTCCTGATGCCGGGGTCAGGGATTTTTGAGCTCGGAGGTGAAAATTTTTTTTTCACCCAAATATAAAAACCGACGTCAGAATGGGATTCGGAATTAAATTTCATGCTTAAAAATGGTGCTTTTTGTAGTTTTTAAAAATTGAGCCCTTTTGGTGACTGGGGAAGGAAATTCCTGATGCCGGGTTCAGGGATTTTTGAGCTCCGGAGGTGAAAATTTTTTTTCACCCAAATGTAAAAACGGATGTCAGAATGGGATCTGGGGTTAAATTTCATGCTTAAAAATGGTGCTTTTTGTAGTTCTCAAAACTTGAGCCCTTTTGGTGTCTGGGGAAGGAAATTCCTGATGCCGGGGTCCGGGATTTTTGAGCTCCGGAGGTGAAATTTTTTTTTTCACCCAAATGTAAAAACGGATGTCAGAATGGGATTCGGGGTTAAATTTCATGCTTAAAAATGTTGCTTTTTGTAGTTTTTAAATATTGAGCCCTTTAGGTGTCTGGGGAAGGAAATTCCTGATGCCGGGGTCAGGGATTTTTGAGCTCCGGAGGTGAAAACTTTTTTTTGACCCAAATATAAAAATGGACGTCATAATGGGATTCGGGTTTAAATTTCATGCTTAAAAATGGTGCTTTTTGTAGTTTTTAAAAATTGAGCCATTTTGGTGTCTGGGGAAGGAAATTCCTGATGCCGGGGTCAGGGATTTTTGAGCTCCGGATGGGGTTAGGTGAACTTTTTTTGACCCAATTGTACAAATGGACGTCAGAATGGATTCGGTTTAATTTCATGCTTAAAATGGTGCTTTTGTAGTTTTTTTAAAAATTGAGCCCTTTTGTGTCCTGGGGAAGGAAATTCCTGAAAAAAAAATTGCCCCGGGGTCAGGGATTTTTGACTCCGGGGTGAAAATTTTTTTTTGACCCAAATGTAAAAATGGTCGTCAGAATGGGATTCGGGGTTAAATTTCATGCTTAAAAATGGTGCTTTTTGTAGTTTTTAAAAATTGAGCCCTTTAGGTGTCTGGGGAAGGAAATTCCTGATGCCGGGGTCCGGGATTTTTGAGCTCCGGAGGTGAAAACTTTTTTTTGACCCAAATGTACAAATGGACGTCAGAATGGGATTCGGGGTTAAATTTCATGCTTAAAAATGGTGTTTTTTGTAGTTTTTAAAAATTGATCCCTTTTGGTGTCTGGGGAAGGAAATTCCTGATGCCGGGGTCAGGGATTTTTGAGCTCCAGAGGTAAAATTTTTTTTTTACCCAAATGTAAAAACGGATGTCAGAATGGGATTCGGGGTTAAATTTCATGCTTAAAAATGGTGCTTTTTGTAGTTTTTAAAAATTGAGCCCTTTAGGTGTCTGGGGAAGGAAATTCCTGATGCCGGGGTCAGGGATTTTTGAGCTCCGGAGGTGAAAATTTTTTTTGACCCAAATGTAAAAATGGACGTCAGAATGGGATTCGGGGTTAAATTTCATGCTTAAAAATGGTGCTTTTTGTAGTTTTTAAAAATTGAGCCCTTTTGGTGTCTCGGGAAGGAAATTCCTGATGCCGGGGTCAGGGATTTTTGAGCTCCGGAGGTGAAAATTTTTTTTCACCCTAATGTAAAACGGACGTCAGAATGGGATTCAGGTTTATATATCATGCTTAAAAATGGTGCTTTTTTAGTTTTTAAAAATTGAGCCCTTTAGGTGTCTGGGGAAGGAAATTCCTGATGCCGGGGTCCGGGATTTTTGAGCTCCGGAGGTGAAAATATTTTTTTCACCCAAATGTAAAAACGGATGTCAGAATGGGATTCGGGGTTAAATTTCATGCTTAAAAATGGTGCTTTTTTTAGTTTTTAAAAATTGAGCACTTTAGGTGTCTGGGGAAGGAAATTCCTGATGCCGGGGTCAGGGATTTTTGAGCTCCGGAGGTGAAAAATTTTTTTTGACCCAAATATAAAAATGGACGTCAGAATGGGATTCGGGGTTAAATTTCATGCTTAAAAATGGTGCTTTTTGTAGTTTTTAAAAATTGAGCCCTTTTGGTGTCTGGGGAAGGAATTTCCTGATGCCGGCCGGGGTCAGGTATTTTTGAGCTCCGGGGGTGAAAATTTTTTTTTGACCCAAATGTAAAAATGGTCGTCAGAATGGGATTCGGGGTTAAATTTCATGCTTAAAAATGGTACTTTTTGTAGTTTTAATAAATTGAGCCATTTAGGTGTCTGGGGAAGGAAATTCCTGATGCCGGGGTCCGGGATTTTTGAGCTCCGGAGGTGAAAATTTTTTTTTGACCCAAATGTACAAATGGACGTCAGAATGGGATTCGGGGTTAAATTTCATGCTTAAAAATGGTGCTTTTTGTAGTTTTTAAAAATTGAGCCCGTTTGGTGTCTGGGGAAGGAAATTCCTGATGCCGGGGTCAGGGATTTTTGAGCTCCAGAGGTAAAATTTTTTTTTTTACCCAAATGTAAAAACGGATTTCAGAATGGGATTCGGGGTTAAATTTCATGCTTAAAAATGGTACTTTTTGTAGTTTTAATAAATTGAGCCATTTAGGTGTCTGGGGAAGGAAATTCCTGATGCCGGGGTCCGGGATTTTTGAGCTCCGGAGGTGAAAATTTTTTTTTGACCCAAATGTACAAATGGACGTCAGAATGGGATTCGGGGTTAAATTTCATGCTTAAAAATGGTGCTTTTTGTAGTTTTTAAAAATTGAGCCCGTTTGGTGTCTGGGGAAGGAAATTCCTGATGCCGGGGTCAGGGATTTTTGAGCTCCAGAGGTAAAAATTTTTTTTTTACCCAAATGTAAAAACGGATTTCAGAATGGGATTCGGGGTTAAATTTCATGCTTAAAAATGGTGCTTTTTGTAGTTTTTAAAAATTGAGCCCTTTAGGTTTCTGGGGAAGGAAATTCCTGATGCCGGGGTCCGGGATTTTTGAGCTCCGGAGGTGAAAACTTTTTTTTCACCCAAATATAAAAACGGACGTCATAATGGGATTCGGGGTTAAATTTCATGCTTAAAAATGGTGCTTTTTGTAGTTTTTAAAAATTGAGCCCTTTTGGTGTCTCGGGAATGAAATTCCTGATGCCGGGGTCAGGGATTTTTGAGCTCCGGAGGTGAAAATTTTTTTTTCACCCAAATATAAAAACGGACGTCAGAATGGGATTCGGGGTTAAATTTCATGCTTAAAAATGGTGCTTTTTGTAGTTTTTAAAAATTGAGCACTTTAGGTGTCTGGGGAAGGAAATTCCTGATGCCGGGGTGAGGGATTTTTGAGCTCCGGAGGTGAAAATTTTTTTTGACCAAATGTCAAAAATGGACGTCAGAATGGGATTCGGGGTTAAATTTCATGCTTAAAACTGGTGCTTTGTAGTTTTTAAAACATTAGCCTTTTTGGTGTCTGCGGAGGAATTCCTGATGCGGGTCCATGTTTTTGTGCTCCGGAGGGAAAATTTTTTTTTTGACCCAAAAGTAAAAACAGATGTCAGAATGGGATTCGGGGTTAAATTTCATGCTTAAAAATGCTTCTTTTTGTAGTTTTTAAAAATTTAGCCCTTTTGCTGTCGGGGGAAGGAAATTCCTGATGCCGGGGTCAGGGATTTTTGAGCTCCGGAGGTGAAAATTTTTTTTCACCCAAATGTAAAACAGACGTCAGAATGGGATTCAGGTTTATATTTCATGCTTAAAAATGGTGCTTTTTCTAGTTTTTTAAAATTGAGCCCTTTAGGTGTCTGGGGAAGGAAATTCCTGATGCCGGGGTCAGGGATTTTTGAGCTCCGGAGGTGAAAATTTTTTTTCACCCAAATGTAAAACAGACGTCAGAATGGGATTCAGGTTTATATTTCATGCTTAAAAATGGTGCTTTTTCTAGTTTTTAAAAATTGAGCCCTTTAGGTGTCTGGGGAAGGAAATTCCTGATGCCGGGTCCAGGATTTTTGAGCTCCGGAGGTGAAAATTTTTTTTACACCCAAATATAAAAAAACGGACTGTCAGAATGGGGCATTCGGGGTTAAATTTCATGCTTAACAATGGTGTTTTTGTAGTTTTAATAAATTGAGCCATTTTGGTTTCTGGGGAAGGAAATTCCTGATGCCGGGGTCAGGGATTTTTGAGCTCCAGAGGTGAAAATTATTTTTTTGACCCAAATGTAAAAATTGATGTCAGAATGGGATTCGGGGTTAAATTTCATGCTTAAAAATGGTGCTTTTTGTAGTTTTTAAAAATTGAGACCTTTTGGTGTCTGGGGAAGGAAATTCCTGATGCCGGGGTCAGGGATTTTTGAGCTCCGGAGGTGAAAATTTTTTTTGACCCAAATGTAAAAATGAACGTCAGAATGGGATTCGGGGTTAAATTTCATGCTTAAAAATGGTGCTTTTTGTAGTCTTTAAAAATCGAGCCCTTTTGGTGTGTGGGGAAAGAAATTCATGATGCCGGCCGGGGTCAGGGATTTTTGAGCTCCGGAGGTGAAAATTTTTTTTTCACCCAAATGTAAAAACGGACGTCAGAATGGGATTCGGGTTTAAATTTCATGCTTAAAATTGTGCTTTTGTAGTTTTTAAAAATCGAGCCCTTTTGGTGTGTGGGGAAGGAAATTCCTGATGCTGGGGTCAGGGATTTTTGAGCTCCAGAGGTGAAAATTTTTTTTTGACCCAAATGTAAAAATGGACGTCAGAATGGGATTCAGGTTTATATTTCATGCTTAAAAATGGTGCTTTTTCTAGTTTTTTAAAATTGAGCCCTTTAGGTGTCTGGGGAAGGAAATTCCTGATGCCGGGGTCCAGG
Organism: Crotalus tigris; assembly: GCF_016545835.1. Taxonomy (NCBI): domain Eukaryota; kingdom Metazoa; phylum Chordata; class Lepidosauria; order Squamata; family Viperidae; genus Crotalus; species Crotalus tigris. The sequence continues at coordinate 15,099 of NW_024099799.1, forward strand.
ATTTTTGAGCTCCGGAGGTGAAAATTTTTTTTTCATCGCCTACTGTAAAACACGGTTTCAGAAATGGATTCCGGGGTTAAATTTCATGCTTAAAAATGGTGATTTTTGTAGTTTTTAAAAATTGAGCCCTTTTGGTGTCTGGGGAATGAAATTCCTGATGCCGGGGTCAGGGATTTTTGAGCTCCGGAGGTGAAAATTTTTTTTCACCCAAATGTAAAACGGACGTCAGAATGGGATTCAGGTTTATATTTCATGCTTAAAAATGGTGCTTTTTCTAGTTTTTAAAAATTGAGCCCTTTAGGTGTCTGGGGAATGTAATTCCTGATGCCGGGG
>NW_024099800.1:0-3172 GCF_016545835.1 Crotalus tigris
TTTCCTTCCCAAGACACTAAAACCGCTCAATTTTTGAAAACTACAATAAGCACCATTTAAAAGCATGAAATTTAACCTTGAATCCCCTTCTGAGGTCCGTTTTTACATTTGGGTCAAAAAAAAATTGCACCTCCGGAGCACAAAAATCCGTGACCCTTGCATCAGGGATTTCCTTCCTTGGATACCAAAACGGCTCAATTTTTGAAAACTAGAAAAAGCACCATTTTTAAGCATGAATTTAACCCCGAATCCCATTCTGAGGTCCGTTTTTACATTTGGGTCAAAAAAAATTTTTTCATCTCCGGAGCACAAAAAATCCATAGACCCCGGCATCAGGAATTTCCTTCCCTGGATACCAAAACCGCTCAATTTTTGATAACTAGAAAAAGCACCATTTTTAAGCATGAAATTCAACCCCGAATCCCATTCTGAGGTCCGTTTTTACATTTCAGTCAAAAAAAAATTTCATCTTTGGAGCAGAAAAATCTATGACCCCGGCATCAGGAATTTCCTTCCCTGGATACCAAAACAGCTCAATTTTTGATAACTAGAAAAAGCACCATTTTTAAGTATGAAATTTAACCCAAATCCGATTCTGAGGTCCGTTTTTACATTTCAGTCAAAACAAAATTTTCATCTTTGGAGCAGAAAAATCTATGAGACCGGCATCAGGAATTTCCTTCCCTGTATACCAAAACGGCTCAATTTTTGAAAACTAGAAGAAGCACCATTTTTAAGCATGAAATTTAACCATAAATGACATTCTGAGGACCATTTTTACATTTGGGTCAAAAAAACTTTTTCATCTCTGGAGCACAAAAATCTGTGACCCCGGCATCAGGAATTTCCTTCCCCTGAAACCAAAACGGCTCAATTTTTGAAAACTAGAAGAAGCACCATTTTTAAGCATGAAATTTAACCCCGAATCCGATTCTGAGGTCCGTTTTTAAATTTCAGTCAAAAAAAAATTTTCATCTTTGGAGCAGAAAAATCTATGACCCCGGGATCAGGAATTTCCTTCCCTGGATACCAAAACAGCTCAATTTTTGATAACTAGAAAAAGAACCATTTTTAAGCATGAAATTTAACCCCGAATCCGATTCTGAGGTCCGTTTTTACATTTCAGTCAAAAAAAAATTTTCATCTTTGGAGCAGAAAAATCTATGACCCCGGCATCAGGAATTTCCTTCCCTGGCTACCAAAACGGCTCAATTTGTGAAAACTAGAAAAAGCACCATTTTTAAGCATGAAATTGAACCGAATACCATTCTAGGTCCGTTTTTACATTTGGGTGAAAAAAAATTTCATCTCCGGAGCACAAAAATCCATGAACCCGGCATCAGGAATTTACTTCCCTGGATACCAAAACGGCTCAAATTTTGAAAACTAGAAAAAGCACTATTTTTAAGCATGAAATTTAACCCCGAATCCCATTCTGAGGTCCGTTTTTACATTTGGGTCAAAAAGTTTTTTTTATTTCCGTAGCACAAAAATCTATGACGCCGGCATCAGGAATTTACTTCCCTGGATACCAAAACGGCTCAATTTTTGAAAATTAGAAGAAGCACCATTTTCAAGAATTATATTTAACCCCGAATCCCATTCTGAGGTCCGTTTTTACATTTCAGTCAAAAAAAATTTTTCATCTCCGGAGCACAAAAATCGGTGACCCCGGCATCAGGAATTTCCCTCCCTGGATACCAAAACAAGTCAATTTGATAACTAGAAAAAGCACCATTTTAAGCCGAAATTTAACCCCGATCCCTATTCTGAGGTTCGTTTTACCTAGGGCCCAAAAAACAATTTTCTCTCTGGAGAACAAAAAATCCATGACCCCTGGCATCAGGAATTTCCTTCCATGTATACCAAAACGGCCCAATTTTTGAAAAACTAGAAGATAACAACTTTTTAAGCATGAAATTTAACCCCGAATCCCATTTCTGAGGTTGCCGTTTTTAAATCAGTCAAAAAAAAAATTCATCTTTGGAGCAGAAAAATCTATGACCCCGGCATCAGGAATTTCCTTCCCTGGATACCAAAACCGCTCAATTTTTGATAACTAGAAAAAGCACCATTTTTAAGCATGAAATTTAACCCCGAATCCGATTCTGAGGTCCGTTTTTACATTAGGGTAAAAAAAATTTTCATCTCTGGAGAACAAAAAATCCATGACCCCGAAATCAGGAATTTCCTTCCATGTATACCAAAACGGCTCAATTTCTGAAAACTAGAAGAAGCACCATTTTTAAGCATGAAATTTAACCCCGAATCCCATTCTGAGGTCCATTTTTACATTTGAGTAAAAAAAAAATTTTCATCTTTGGAGCAGAAAAACCTATGACCCCGGGATCAGGAATTTCCTTCCCTGGATACCAAAAAAGCTCAATTTTTGATAACTAGAAAAAGCACCATTTTTAAGCATGAAATTTAACCCCGAATCCCATTCTGAGGTCCGTTTTTACATTTGGGTCAAAAAGTTTTTTTTATTTCCGGAGCACAAAAATCTATGACGCCGGCATCAGGAATTTACTTCCCTTGATACCAAAACGGCTCAATTTTTGAAAATTAGAAGAAGCACCATTTTCAAGCATTATATTAACCCCGAATCCCATTCTGAGGTCCGTTTTTACATTTCAGTCAAAAAAAATTTTTCATCTCCGGAGCACAAAAATCCGTGACCCCGGCATCAGGAATTTCCCTCCCTGGATACCAAAACGGCTCAATTTTTGAAAACTAGAAAAAGCACCATTTTTAAGCATGCAATTTAACCCCGAATCCGATTCTGAGGTCCGTTTTTACATTTCAGTCGAAAAAAAAATTTTCATCTTTGGAGCAGAAAAATCTATGACCCCGGCATCAGGAATTTCCTTCCCTGGATACCAAAACAGCTCAATTTATGATAACTAGTAAAAGCACCATTTTTAAGTATGAAATTTAACCCCAAATCCGATTCTGAGGTCCGTTTTTACATTTCAGTCAAAACAAAATTTTCATCTTTGGAGCAGAAAAATCTATGAGACCGGCACATCAGGAATTTCCTCCCTGCTATACCAAAACGGCTCAATTTTTGAAAACTAGAAGAAGCACCCATTTTTAAAGCATGAAATTTAACCCCGGAATCCCATTCTGAGGTCCGTTTTCTACATTAGGCCAAAAAAAATTTTCATCTCTG
>NW_024099801.1:0-6208 GCF_016545835.1 Crotalus tigris
TCAAACTATTGCACCATTTTTTGGTCCAAAAAAAAAAAAAAAAAAAAAACCTCATTGTTATTCACATGCTGTAAAATTATGCTTAAAATCCTACAAATGCTAGAAAGGACTCCGGCAGGTATGTGGATCGAGAAAAAAACTACCATAGAGTGCAGGCAGGATTTTTTCGAAGTAATAAGGCAGAGGAACTAGAGATCAAATTGCCAACATCCGCTGGAATCATTGTAGAAAGGAGCATAGGGTATATGTTCCGAAAAAGATCTAACTTCTGTGCTTCTTCGACTTATGCAAAAGCCTTTATGTGTGGATCACAACAAATTTGGTGTGGCAAGTTCTTAAAGAGATGGGAATACCAGACCATCTTATATGTCTCTTGAGAAATCTATATGCGGGTCAAGAAGCAACAGTGAGAACTGAACACGGAACCACTGATTGGTTCAAAATTGGAAAAGGAGTCCGGCAAGGCTGTATACTGTCGCCCTGCCTATTTAAATTATATGCAGAGCACATCATGAGAAAGGCAGGGCTAGATGAATCAAAAGTTGGAATTAAGATTGCCGGGAGAAATATCAACAACCTAAGATATGCAGATGATACCACGCTAATGGCAGAAAGTGAAAAGGAACTAAAGAGCCTCTTGATGCGGGTGAAGAAGGAGAGTGCAAAAGATGGCTTGAAACTCAACATTAAGAAAACCAAAATCATGGCATCCGGCCCTCTCAATTCCTGGCAAATAGATGGGGAAGAAATGGAGGTAGTGACAGATTTTATTTTTCTGGGCTCCAAGATCACCTCAGATGGGGATTGCAGCCAAGAAATTAAAAGACGCTGCTCCTGGGGAGGAAAGCTATGGCAAATTAGACAGCGTACTAAAAAGAAGAGACATCACCCCTGCCAACAAAAAAGTGCGTTAGTCCAGGCCATGGTTTTGCCAGTTGCAATGTATGGCTGTGAAAGTTGGACCATAAGGAAGGCTGAGCGCCAAAGAATGGAGGCCTTTGAACTATGGTGCTGGAGAAGACTCCTGCGAGTGCCTTGGACTGCAAGGCGTTCAAACCGGTCAGTCCTAGAAGAGATCAACTCCGACTGCTCTTTAGAAGGCCAAATCCTGAAGTTGAAACTCAAATACTTTGGCCACCTAATGAGAAGGAAGGACTCACTGGAGAAGGGCCTAATGCTGGGAAAGATTGAGGGCAATAGAAGAAGAGGACGACAGAGAATGAGATGGCTGGATGGAGTCACTGAAGCAGTAGGTGTGAATTTAAATGGACTCCAGAAGATGGTAGAGGACAGAAGACCTGGAGGAAGTTGTTCCATGGGGTCGGATGGGCGGAACACGACTTCGCAATTAACAACCCCCCCCCAAAAGAAAAAACCTTTTAACGGCTTTAAAACGACGGTATTTCTCTATCTTTATTTAACGGTATTAAACACCTATTAATAGGGCCCATGGAGGAAAATTCACTCAGGGTTTCTGCTTAAGCAGGCGGCTGGGGGGGACTAGAAGACCTCCGAGGTTCCCTTCCAGCTGTATTATGACAGAATTCTCCTCCAATGGGATTTTTCCATGTATTTCACTGAGGAAACATACATAGGGCAGCCTAGAAGGGGCAAGTGCACTCAACCATACCAAAGAAATCCGAGTTTGTGCGATGTCCCATTTTGCTCAAGAGTTCACAGGACGTAACCCTAACCCTAAGTGGAATTTTCCTACAATGGGATTTTCCATGTATTTTACCAGGAAACATAGAAAGGGCAGCCTAGAAAAGTCAGTGCCCTCCTAACCATACCCAAGCACTCCGAGTTTGTTGGCGATGTCCATTTTGCTCTAGGAGTTCATGGTGATGTAACCATAACCCTAAGTGGAATTTTCCTCCAATGGGATTTTCCCACTTTTTTACTAGGAAACATAGAAAGGGCAGCCTAGAAAAGTCAGTGCCCTCCTAACCATACCCAAGCCCTCCGAGTTTGTTGGCGATGTCCATTTTGCTCTAAGAGTTCACGGTGACGTAACCCTAACCCTAAGTGGAATTTTCCTCCAATGGGATTTTCCCATGTATTTTACCAGGAAACACACATAGGGCAGCCTAGAAATGTCAGTGCACTCCTAACCATACCCAAGCACTCCAAGTTTGTTGGCGATGTCCATTTTGCTCTAAGAGTTCACGGTGACGTAACCCTAACCCTAACTGGAATTTTCCTGCAATGGGATTTTCCCACTTTTTTACTAGGAAACATAGAAAGGGCAGCCTAGAAAAGTCAGTGCCCTCCTAACCATACCCAAGCCCTCCTAGTTTGTTGGCGATGTCCAATTTGCTCTAAGAGTTCACGGTGACGTAACCCTAACCCTAAGTGGAATTTTCCTCCAATGGGATTTTCCCATGTATTTTACCAGGAAACATACATAGCGCAGCCTAGAAAGGTCAATGCTCTCCTAACCATACCCAAGCACTCCTAGTTTGTTGGCGATGTCCATTTTGCTATAGGAGTTCATGGAGACGTAACCCTAAACCTAACTGGAATTTTCCTCCAATGGGATTTTCCCATGTATTTTCCAGGAAACATAGATAGGGCAGCCTAGACAGGTCAGTGCCCTCCTAACCATACCCAAGCACTCCGAGTTTGTTGGCGATGTCCATTTTGCTCTAGGAGTTCACGGGGACGTAACCCTAACCCTAAGTGGAATTTTCCTCCAATGGGATTTTCCCATGTATTTTTCCAGGAAAAATAGATAGGGCAGCCTAGAAAAGTCAATGCTATCCTAACCATACCCAAGCACTCAGAGTTTGTTGGCGATGTCCATTTTGCTCTAGGAGTTCACGGTGATGTAACCCGTAACCCTAAGTGGAATTTTCCTCCAATGGGAATTTTCCCACTTTCTTACAGGAAACATAGCATAGGGGAGCTAAGAAAAGTCAGTGCCCTCCTAACCATTACCAAAGCACTTGAGTTTGTTGGCGATGTCCATTTTGCTCTAGGAGTTCATGGTGACGTTTAACCCGAACCCTAACTGGAAATTCTCCTGCCAATGGGATTTTCCCAGTATTTTACCAGGAAACAACTATTAGCGCAGCCTAGAAAAGTCAGTGCCCTACTAACAATACCCAAGCACTCCAAATTTGTTGGTGGTGTCCATTTTGCTGTATGAGTTGACGGTGACCTAAACCTAAACCCAAGTGGAATTTTACTCCAATGGGATTTTCCCATGTATTTTACCAGGAAACATAGATAGGGCAGGCTAGAAAAGTCAATGCCCTCCTAACCATACCCAAGCACTCGAATTTGTTGGTGACATCCATTTTACTCTAGGAGTTCATGGTGACCTAACCCTAACCCTAAGTGGAATTTTCCTCCAATGGGATTTTCCCATGTACTTTACCAGGAAACATAAAAGGGCAGTCCTAGAAAGGTCAGCACTCCTAAACAACCAAGCACTCCGCTTTGTTGGCGATGTCTATTTTGCTCTAGGAGTTCATGGAGACGTAACCCTAACCCTAAGTGGAATTTTCCTGCAATGGGATTTTCCCATGTATTTTTCCAGGAAAAATAGATAGGGCAGCCTAGAAAGGTCAGTGCTCTCCAAAGCATACCCAAGCACTCCTAGTTTGTTGGCGATGTCCATTTTGCTCTAGGAGTTCATGGTGATGTAACCCTAACCCTAAGTGGAATTTTCCTCCAATGGGATTTTCCCACTTTTTTACCAGGAAACATAGATAGGGCAGCCTAGAAAGGTCAATGCTATCCTAACCATACCCAAGCACTCCGAGTTTGTTTGCGATGTCCATTTTCCTCTAGGAGTTCATGGAGACGTAACCCTAACCCTAACTGGAATTTTCCTCCAATGGGATTTTCCCATGTATTTTACCAGGAAACATACATAGGGCAGCCTGTTTCCCGCGTCCTCTTGGGGTTTTTACTGGGCTCCCAACCTTACTCCATTTCCATCCCTGTCTCTTTAAAAGGAAAAACCTTAACCTCACTGAAAGTGCCAAAAAAAAGGGTGGGGGGAATCCTCAAGGACAACTTACCTGTTTTCTCCCAGTTTTCTCCTTTCTCTTACCTCTGGGCGGTGGGTGGGCTGTTTACGGCAACCTGGAGAGGAAAGGAAGAAATCTCCTACCCTTCCTAACCCTGACTTGTTTTGGACGAAGGTCTACAAAGTTAGATGGACGGCGAACAAAATAATAAAAGCCATTAGTTGCAACTTCTCACGTCTCATCCCTTTTATCCATCCTTTAAATGATAAACCTAGAAGGGAACGATAGGTTATACACATTTTCAAAATAAACTGCATTTATTTTTTATACTTTTGAAGCAGATTTCTTCTTCCGCTCCTGCGTTGCAGCAAACGGGCCTCCCCTGGCCCTATTAATAAGGTGTTAATACCGTTAATAAAATAAATAACTTCCCCTCTCCCAGGAAACAGGCGGTGGGAGCATAAGCATAAGCATAACCCAAGCAAAGCAACAGAATAAGAGACGTGGAGTTCCAACTAGAATTTAACAGAATATCTCTCTGCAGCAAAAAAAAAGGAAAGCATCTCCTAAATTCTGCATGTAATCTTTATTTTATTTTGCATTTATAAAATTTTCAGTTTTTTTTAAAACAGCATTTTAAGCATTTTCCTGCTCAACAAGATAAAGTTCTCTGTTGGAAGAAGGGACGATCCCCATCAGCACCCCAGAGGTGGCTGATGGGACTTGTAATCCAGTAGAAGCCCAAGTCGCCCTCTGTTCTCTCAATCCTAAAAAGCACAGCTGCAAAAATGATGGGGATATTTTAAAAAATGGGCCTTTGCAACGGGAGAGGGGGGTGGTGGGAGGCAGCCTCTCAGGCACAAGGCTGCCTGACGAATGGGATTTGTAGTCCAAAGGGTCCCCGGGCGGGGCGAAGGCTCGAGGAGGAGGCATTACGCAGTCTAATTCTCTTCACCTGTGCGGGCCGAGGCACACCTGACCGTGATGAGCAGCTTCCCGCGCGGCGGCCGTCTCCATGGCAACCGCTGCGCGAGCTGGGAAAATAGCCCAGCGTTCGCACCTGTGTTTGGGCGGGAAAGAGCGCGCGCCTTTCCCGCCCAGCGCCCTCGGACTGCCTCGCGGGCTCCTGTCTGCACGCCCATCTCGCTCGTGATTGGCTGCTCCGGAAACGCTTCCCTCGGATTGGCTGAGCGGCCTCTCCCCTCTCCGAGAGGCGGGGGCATTTAAAATGTCGGCGGGCTTCTCAAGCTGAGTGCAAAAAGAAAAACGAGCGCGCTGCAGAGACAGCCGACGCCGCTACCGCGTCTCTTTTTCCTCAGAAGAGAGGCGATAGCGGCGTCTCGTGGCTCTGCAGCGCGCTAGCTTTTCTTTTGGCACTCAGCTTGAGAAGCCCGCCGACTTTTTCTTTTTTCTGCGGGGCGCCGGAGGGCAAAAATGTCTCTCTCCGGCTCTCCCGCGGCTCACGTCCTCGAGCTCGAGGTCGGGGAGAATTTTTTTTACCTTTTGGGGATGCGGAGGGGGGCGCGAGTTCGTTAGCTAATTAATAGCTTATTGTTCTCGAGGAGTCAGGATAGCACCTGGGGTAATTTTAACCACGGCGTGTATTCTTACGAGTAAAACGCCAGTGGTAGCTCAACAGTGTTTTATTTAAAGGACTCCAAAACCCATAGGTCGCTAAAGATACTTATCTCAGTCTTTCGCTCGGGGAATAACGCAAACCGCTGTGTCTTAGAATAATACTAGTCAAGTTCTTAAAATTTTGGTCGAACGCTAATCTCAGCCATGTCCTTTTTAAAGGGACCAAACCAGCAAAGGTCAAATTTAGCTTTAAAGGTAAAATTATCTTAAGAACTGACTTCTCTCTTAGGAATAAAGTGAATTCTTGGGGTAATTTTAGGCAAGAATTCAAGTTCTGAGAATAAAATTTTGGTCGAACCTGAGGTAATCTCAGCCATGTCCTTTTTAAAGGGACCAAACCAGCAAAGGTGAATAGGATTTAAAATTAGCTTTAAAGGTAAAATTATCTCAGGAACTGACTTTCTTCTTAGGAATAAAGTGAATTCTTGGGGTAATTTTAGCCAAGAATTCAAGTTCTTAGAATAAAATTTTGATGAGACCTGAGCTAATCTCAGCCATGTCCTTTTTAAAGGGACCAAACCAGCAAAGGTGAATAGGAGTTAAAATTAGCTTGAAAGGTAAAATTATCTCAGGAACTGACTTTCATCTTAGGA
>NW_024099802.1:0-4722 GCF_016545835.1 Crotalus tigris
ATTTTTGAGCTCCAGAGGTGAAAATTTTTTTTTCACCCAATTGTAAAAACGGACGTGAGAATGGGATTCGGGGTTAAATTTCATGCTTAAAAATGGTACTTTTTGTAGTTTTAATAAATTGAGCCATTTTCGGTGTCTGGGGAAGGAAATTCCTGACGCAGGGGTCAGGGATTTTTGTGCTCTGGAGGGGAAAAATTTTTTTTGACACAAATATAAAAACGGACGTCAGAATGGGATTCGGGGTTAAATTTCATGCTTAAAATGGTGCTTTTGTACTTTTTAAAAATCGTACCCTTTTGGTGTCTGGGGAAGGAAATTCCTGATGCCGGGGTCAGGGATTTTTGAGCTCCGGGGGTGAAAATTTTTTTTTGACCCAAATGTAAAAATCGACGTCAGAATGGGATTCGGGGTTAAATTTCTTGCTTAAAAATGGTGCTTTTTGTAGTTTTTAAAAATCGAGCCCTTTTGGTGTCTGGGGAAGGAAATTCCTGATGCCGGGGTCAGGGATTTTTGAGCTCCAGAGGTGAAATTTTTTTTTTGACCCAAATGTAAAATGGACGTCAGAATGGGATTCGGGGTTAAATTTCATGCTTAAAATGGTGCTTTTGAAGTTTTTAAATATCGAGCCCTTTTGGTGTCTGGGGAAGGAAATTCCTGACGCAGGGGTCAGGGATTTTTGTGCTCCGGAGGGGAAAATTTTTTTTTGACGCAAATATAAAAACGGACGTCAGAATGGGATTCGGGGTTAAATTTCATGCTTAAAATGGTGCTTTTGAAGTTTTTAAAAATCGAGCCCTTTTGGTGTCTGGGGAAGGAAATTCCTGATGCCGGGGTCAGAGATTTTTGAGCTCCGGGGGTGAAAATTTTTTTTTGACCCAAATGTAAAAAAGGACGTCAGAATTGGATTCGGGGTTAAATTTCTGCTTAAAATGGTGCTTTTAGTAGTTTAAAATCGAGCCCTTTTGGTGTCGGGGAAGGAAATCCTGATGCGGGATAGGGATTTTTGAGCTCCGGAGTGTGAAAATTTTTTTTCACCCAAATGTAAAACGGACTGTAGAATGGGATTCGGGGTTAAATTTAATGCTTAAAAATGGTGCTTTTGTAGTTTTTAAAAATCGAGCCTTTTGGTGTCTGGGGAAGGAAATTCCTGATGCCGGGGTCAGGGATTTTTGAGCTCCAGAGGTGAAAATTTTTTTTTGACCCAAATGTAAAAATGGACGTCAGAATGGGATTCGGGGTTAAATTTCATGCTTAAAAATGGTACTTTTTGTAGTTTTAATAAATTGAGCCATTTTGGTGTCTGGGGAAGGAAATTCCTGACGCAGGTGTCAGGGATTTTTGTGCTCCGGAGGGGAAAATTTTTTTTTTGACGCAAATATAAAAATGGACGTCAGAATGGGATTCGGGGTTAAATTTCATGCTTAAAATGGTGCTTTTGAAGTTTTTAAATATCGAGCCCTTTTGGTGTCTGGGGAAGGAAATTCCTGACGCAGGGGTCAGGGATTTTTGTGCTCCGGAGGGGAAAATTTTTTTTTGACGCAAATATAAAAACGGACGTCAGAATGGGATTCGGGGTTAAATTTCATGCTTAAAATGGTGCTTTTGAAGTTTTTAAAAATCGAGCCCTTTTGGTGTCTGGGGAAGGAAATTCCTGATGCCGGGGTCAGGGATTTTTGAGGTTCGGAGGTGAAAAATTTTTTTTGACCCAAATGTATAAATGGACGTCAGAATGGGATTCGGGGTTAAATTTCATGCTTTATAAAAATGGTACTTTTTGTTATTTTAAAAATGAGCCATTTTGGTGTCTGGGGAAGGACATGATGAGGCGGGTCAGGGATTTTTGAGCTCCGGTGGTGAAAATTTTTTTTTGACCCACATATAAAAATGGACATCAGAATGGGATTCAAGTTTAAATTTCATGCTTAAAAATGGTGCTTTTTATAGTTTTCAAAAATTGAGCCATTTTGGTGTTTGGGGAAGGAAATTGCTGATGCCGGGGTCAGGGATTTTTGAGCTCCGGAGGTGAAAATTTTTTTTTGACCCAAATGTAAAAATCGACGTCAGAATGGGATTCGGGGTTAAATTTCTTGCTTAAAAATGGTGCTTTTTGTAGTTTTTAAATATTGAGCCCTTTTGGTGTCTGGGGAAGGAAATTCCTGATGCAGGGGTCAGGGATTTTTGTGCTCCGGAGGGGAAAATTTTTTTTTGACTCAAATATAAAAACGGACATCAGAATGGGATTCGGGGTTAAATTTCATGCTTAAAAATGGTACTTTTTGTAGTTTTTAAAAATCGAGCTCTTTTGGTGTCTGGGGAAGGAAATTCCTATTGCCGGGGTCAGGGATTTTTGAGCTCCAGAGGTGAAAATTTTTTTTTTACCCAAATGTAAAAATGGATGTCAGAATGGGATTCAGGGTTAAATTTCAGGCTTAACAATGGTGCTTTTTGCAGTTTTTAAATATTGAGCCCTTTTGGTGTCTGGGGAAGGAAATTCCTGATGCCGGAGTCAGGGATTTTTGAGCTCCGGAGGTGAAAAATTTTTTTTGACCCAAATATAAAATGGATGTCAGAATGGGATTCGGGGTTAAATTTCATGCTTCAAATGGTGCTTTTTGTAGTTTTTAATAATCGAGCCCTTTTGGTGTCTGGGGAAGGAAATTCCTGATGCCGGTATTAGGGATTTTTGAGCTCCGGAGGTGAAAATTTTTTTTTCACCCAAATGTAAAAACGGACGTGAGAATGGGATTCGGGGTTAAATTTCATGCTTAAAAATGGTACTTTTTGTAGTTTTAATAAATTGAGCCATTTTGGTGTCTGGGGAAGGAAATTCCTGAGGCAGGGGTCAGGGATTTTTGTGCTCTGGAGGGGAAAATTTTTTTTTGACACAAATATAAAAACGGACGTCAGAATGGGATTCGGGGTTAAATTTCATGCTTTAAATGGATCTTTTGTACTTTTTAAAAATCGTACCCTTTTGGTGTCTGGGGAAGGAAATTCCTGATGCCGGGGTCAGGGATTTTTGAGCTCCGGAGGTGAAAATTTTTTTTTGACCCAAATGTAAAAATCGACGTCAGAATGGGATTCGGGGTTAAATTTCTTGCTTAAAAATGGTGCTTTTTGTAGTTTTTAAAAATTGAGCCCTTTTGGTGTCTGGGGAAGGAAATTCCTGATGCAGGGGTCAGGGATTTTTGTGCTCCGGAGGGGAAAATTTTTTTTTGACCCAAATATAAAAACGGACATCAGAATGGGATTCGGGGTTAAATTTCATGCTTAAAAATGGTACTTTTTGTAGTTTTTAAAAATCGAGCTCTTTTGGTGTCTGGGGAAGGAAATTCCTGATGCCGGGGTCAGGGATTTTTGAGCTCCAGAGGTGAAAAATTTTTTTTGACCCAAATGTAAAAATGGATGTCAGAATGGGATTCAGGGTTAAATTTCAGGCTTAACAATGGTGCTTTTTGCAGTTTTTAAATATTGAGCCCTTTTGGTGTCTGGGGAAGGAAATTCCTGATGCCGGAGTCAGGGATTTTTGAGCTCCGGAGGTGAAAATTTTTTTTTGACCCAAATATAAAAATGGATGTCAGAATGGGATTCGGGGTTAAATTTCATGCTTAAAATGGTGCTTTTTGGAGTTTTTAATAATCGAGCCCTTTTGGTGTCTGGGGAAGGAAATTCCTGATGCCGGGATTAGGGATTTTTGAGCTCCGGAGGTGAAAATTTTTTTTTCACCCAAATGTAAAAACGGACGTGAGAATGGGATTCGGGGTTAAATTTCATGCTTAAAAATGGTACTTTTTGTAGTTTTAATAAATTGAGCCCTTTTGGTGTCTGGGGAAGGAAATTCCTGATGCAGGGGTCAGGGATTTTTGTGCTCCGGAGGGGAAAATTTTTTTTTGACCCAAATATAAAAACGGACATCAGAATGGGATTCGGGGTTAAATTTCATGCTTAAATGGATCTTTTGTACTTTTTAAAAATCATACCCTTATGGTGTCCTGGAGGGAAATTCCTATGCCGGGGTCAGGATTTTTTGAGTCCGGAGGTGAAAATTTTTTGTTTTGACCCAAATGAAAAATCGACGTCAGAAGGATTCGTGTATAAATTTCTTGCCTTAAAATGTGCTTTTTCTAGGTTTTAAAATTGAGCCCTTTTGTGTCTGGGGAAGAAATTCCTGATGGCAGGGGTCATGGATTTTGTGCTCCGGAGGGGAAAAATTTTTTTTTTGACCCAAATATAAATGGACATCGAATGGGATTCCGGTGTTAAATTTCATGCTTAAAAATGGTCCTTTGTAGTTTTTAAAAATCGAGCCCTTTTGGTGTCTGGGGAAGGAAATTCCTGATGTCGGGATTAGGGATTTTTGAGCTCCGGAGGTGAAAATTTTTTTTTCACCCAATGTAAAAATGGATGTCAGAATGGGATTCGGGGTTAAATTTCAGGCTTAAAAATGGTGCTTTTTGTAGTTTTCAAAAATTGAGACCTTTTGGTGTCTGGGGAAGGAAATTCCTGATACCGGGGTCAGGGATTTTTGAGCTCCGGTGGTGAAAATTTTTTTTTGACCCACATATAAAAACGGACATCAGAATGGGATTCAAGTTTAAATTTCATGCTTAAAAATGGTGCTTTTTATAGTTTTCAAAAATTGAGACCTTTTGGTGTCTGGGGAAGGAAATTCCTGATGCCGGGGTCAGGGATTTTTGAGCTCCAGAGGTGAAAATTTTTTTT
>NW_024099803.1:0-3071 GCF_016545835.1 Crotalus tigris
GGTTAGGGTTACGTCACCCTGAACTCCTAGAGCAAGATGGACATCGCCAACAAACTAGGAGTGCATGGGTATGGTTAGGAGGGCACTGACTTTTCTAGGCTGCCCTTTTTATGTTTCATGGTAAAATACATGGGAAAATCCCATTGTAGGAAAATTCCACTTAGGGTTAGGGTTACGTCACCGTGAACTCCAAGAGCAAAATGGACATCGCCAACGTACTCGGAGTGCTTGGGTATGGTTAGGAGGTCACTGACGTTTCTAGGCTGCAATATCTCATTGGAGGATAATTCCACTTAGGGTTAGGATTACGTCACCGTGAACTCTTAGAGCCAAATGGACATCGCCAACAAACTTGGAGTGCTTGGGTATGGTTAGGAGGTCACTGACGTTTCTAGGCTGCAATACCTCATTGGAGGATAATTCCACTTAGGGTTAGGATTATGTCACCGTGAACTCTTAGAGCCAAATGGACATCGCCAACAAACTTGGAGTGCTTGGGTATGGTTAGGAGGGCACTGACTTTTCTAGGCTGCAATATCTATGTTTCCTGGTAAAATACATGGGAAAATCCCATTGGAGGAAAATTCCACTTAGGTTTAGGGTTACGTCACCATGAACTCCTAGAGCAAAATGGACATCGCCAATGAACTCGGAGTGCTTGGGTAGGGTTAGGAGGGCACTGACTTTTCTAGGCTGCCCTATCTATTTTTCCTGGTAAAATACATGGGAAAATCCCATTGGAGGAAAACTCCACTTAGGGTTAGGGTTACGTCACCGTGAACTCCTAGAGCAAAATGGACATCGCCAACAACTCGGAGTGCTTGGGTATGGTTAGGAGGGCACTGACTTTTCTAGGCTGCAATATCTATGTTTCCTGGTAAAATACATGGGAAAATCCCATTGGAGAAAAATTCCACTTAGGGTTAGGGTTACGTCACTGTGAACTCTTAGAGCAAAATGGACCTCGCCAACAAACTAGGAGTGCATGGGTATGGTTAGGAGGGCACTGACTTTTCTAGGCTGCCCTTTCTATGTTTCATGGTAAAATACATGGGAAAATCCCATTGTAGGAAAATTCCACTTAGGGTTAGGGTTACGTCACCGTGAACTCCAAGAGCAAAATGGACATCGCCAACGTATTCGGAGTGCTTGTGTATGGTTAGGAGGTCACTGACGTTTCTAGGCTGCAATATCTCATTGGAGGATAATTCCACTTAGGGTTAGGACTACGTCACCGTGACTCTTAGAGCCCAAATGGACATCGCCCAACAAACTTGGAGGTGCTTGGGTATGGTTGGAGCACCTTACTTTCTAGGCTGCCTCTTCTATGTTTCCTGGTAAAAATACATGGGAAAATCCCATTGTAGAAAATTCCACTTAGGGTTAGGGTGACGTCCCGGACTCCTAGAAGCAAATTGGACATCCGCACAACGTACTCGTCGTGCTTGGTATGGTTGGAGTCCGGACGGTTCTAGCTGCAATATCCTGTTTCTTGGTAAAATACATGGAAATCTCATTGGAGACAAATTCCCCTTAGGGATAGGATACTTCACCGTAAATCTCATCTAGAGCAAATAATGAGTATCGCCCAACAAACTCGTAGTTTTGGGTATGGTTAGGAGGGCACTGACTTTTCTAGGCTGCAATATCTATGTTTCCTGGTAAAATACATGGGAAAATCCTATTGGAGAAAAATTCCCCTTAGGGTTAGGGTTACGTCACTGTGAACTCTTAGAGCAAAATGGACATCGCCAACAAACTAGGAGTGCATGGGTATGGTTAGGAGGGCACTGACTTTGCTAGGCTGCCCTTTCTATGTTTCATGGTAAAATACATGGGAAAATCCCATTGTAGGAAAATTCCACTTAGGGTTAGGGTTACGTCACCGTGAACTCCTAGAGCACAATGGACATCGCCAACGTACTCGGAGTGCTTGGGTATGGTTAGGAGGTCACTGACGTTTCTAGGCTGCAATACCTCATTGGAGGATAATTCCACTTAGGGTTAGGATTACGTCACCGTGAACTCTTAGAGCCAAATGGACATCGCCAACAAACTTGGAGTGCTGGGGTATGGTTAGGAGGGCACTGACTTTTCTAGGCTGCAATATCTATGTTTCCTGGTAAAATACATGGGAAAATCCCATTGGAGAAAAATTCCACTTAGGGTTAGGGTTACATCACCGTGAACTCTTAGAGCAAAATGGACATCACCAACAAACTAGGAGTGCATGGGTATGGTTAGGAGGGCACTGACTTTGCTAGGCTGCCCTTTCTATGTTTCATGGTAAAATACATGGGAAAATCCCATTGTAGGAAAATTCCACTTAGGGTTAGGGTTACGTCACCGTGAACTCCAAGAGCAAAATGGACATCGCCAACGTACTCGGAGTGCTTGGGTATGGTTAGGAGGTCACTGACTTTTCTAGGCTGCAATATCTATGTTTCTTGGTAAAATACATGGGAAAATCTCATTGGAGGAAAATTCCACTTAGGGATAGGGATACTTCACCGTTAAATCTTAGAGCAAATATGACATCGCCAACAAACTCGGAGTGCTTGGGTATGGTTAGGAGGGCACTGAATTTTCTAGGCTGCAATATCTATGTTTCCTGGTAAAATACATGGGAAAATCCCATTGGAGAAAAAATCCACTTAGGGTTAGGTTTATGTCATTGTGAACTCTTAGAGCAAAATGGACATCGCCAACAAACTAGGAGTGCATGGGTATGGTTAGGAGGGCACTGACTTTTCTAGGCTGCCCTTTCTATGTTTCATGGTAAAATACATGGGAAAATCCCATTGTAGGAAAATTCCACTTAGGGTTAGGGTTACGTCACCGTGAACTCATAGTCAAAAATAGAACATCGCCTACACTTCCTGCATGGGTATGGTTAGGAGGGCACTGACTTTTCTAGGCTGACCTTTCTATGTTTCATGGTAAAATACATGGGAAAATCCCATTGTAGGAAAATTCCACTTAGGGTTAGGGTTACGTCACCGTGAACTCCAAGAGCAAAATGGACATCGCCAACGTACTCGGAGTGCTTGGGTATGGTTAGGAGGTCACTG
>NW_024099804.1:0-4367 GCF_016545835.1 Crotalus tigris
ATAAATGGTGCTTTATGTAGTTTTTAAAAATTGAGCCGTTTTGGTATCTGGGAAAAGAAATTCCTGATGCCGGGGTCAGGGATTTTTGTGCTCCAGAGCTGAAAATTTTTTATTGACTCAAATGTCAAAACGGACATCAGAATTGGATTCGGGTTTAAATTTCATGCTTAAAAATGGTGCTTTATGTAATTTTTAAAAATTGAGCTCTTTTGGTGTCTAGGGAAGGTAATTCCTGATGCTGGGGTCAGGGATTTTTGTGCTCCAGAGGTGAAAATTTTTTATTGACCCAAATGTAAAAATGGACATCAGAATTGGATTCCGGGTTAAATTTCATGCTTAAAAATGGTGCTTTATGTAGTTTTTACAAATTGAGCTGTTTTGTTGTCTAGGGAAGGAAATTCCTGATGCCGGGGTCCGCGATTCTTGTGCTCCAGAGGTGAAAATTTTTTATTGACCCAAATGTAAAAACGGACAACAGAATTGGATTCGAAGTGAAATTTCATGCTTAAAAGTGGTGCTTTATGTAGTTTTTAAAAATTCAGCTGTTTTGTTTTCTAGGGAAGGAAATTCCTGATGCCGGGGTCAGCGATTCTTGTGCTCCAGAGGTGAAAATTTTTTATTGACCCAAATGTAAAATCGGACATCAGAATTGGATTCGAAGTTAAATTTCATGCTTAAAAATGGTGCTTTATGTAGTTTTTAAAATTTGAACAGTTTTGGTGTCTGGGGAAGGAAATTCTGATGCTGGGGTCAGGGATTTTTGTGCTCTGGAGGTGAAAATTTTTTTTTGACCGAAATGTAAAAACGGACATCAGAATTGGATTTGGGGTTAAATTTCATGCTTAAAAATTGTGCTTTATGTATTTTTTAAAAATTGAGCCGTTTTGGTTTCCGGGGAAGGAAATTCCTGTTGCTGGGGTCAGTATTTTTGTGCTCTCGTAGCTGCAAATTTTTATTGACATCAAATGTTGGATTGATTCGAAGTTAAATTTCATGCTTAAAAATATTGCTTTTCTGTAAGTTTTTAAAAATTGAGCTCTTTTGGTGTCTAGGGAAGGTAATTCCTGATGCTGGGGTCAGGGATTTTTGTGTTCCAGAGGTGAAATTTTTTTATTGACCCAAATGGAAAAATGGACATCAGAATTGGATTCCGGGTTAAATTTCATGCTTAAAAATGGTGCTTTATGTAGTTTTTAAAAATTCAGCTGTTTTGGTGTCTGGGAAAAGAAATTCCTGATGCCGGGGTCAGGGATTTTTGTGCTCCAGAGCTGAAAATTTTTTTTTGACCCAAATGTAAAAACGGACATCAGAATTGGATTTCGGGTTAAATTTCATGCTTATAAATGGTGCTTTATGTAGTTTTTAAAAATTGAGCCGTTTTGGTGTCTGGGAAAAGAAATTCCTGATGCCGGGGTCAGGGATTTTTGTGCTCCAGAACTGAAAATTTTTTATTGACTCAAATGTCAAAACGGACATCAGAATTGGATTCGGGTTTAAATTTCATGCTTAAAAATGGTGCTTTATGTAATTTTTAAAAATTGAGCTCTTTTGGTGTCTAGGGAAGGTAATTCCTGATGCTGGGGTCAGGGATTTTTGTGCTCCAGAGGTGAAAATTTTTTATTGACCCAAATGTAAAAATGGACATCAGAATTGGATTCCGGGTTAAATTTCATGCTTAAAAATGGTGCTTTATGTAGTTTTTACAAATTGAGCTGTTTTGTTGTCTAGGGAAGGAAATTCCTGATGCCGGGGTCAGCGATTCTTGTGCTCCAGAGGTGAAAATTTTTTATTGACCCAAATGTAAAAACGGACAACAGAATTGGATTCGAAGTGAAATTTCATGCTTAAAAGTGGTGCTTTATGTAGTTTTTAAAAAATCAGCTGTTTTGTTTTCTAGGGAAGGAAATTCCTGATGCCGGGGTCAGCGATTCTTGTGCTCCAGAGGTGAAAATTTTTTATTGACCCAAATGTAAAATAGGACATCAGAATTGGATTCGAAGTTAAATTTCATGCTTAAAAATGGTGCTTTATGTAGTTTTTAAAAATTGAGCTGTTTTGGTGTCTTGGGAAGGAAATTCCTGATGCCGAGGTCAGGGATTTTTGTGTTCCAGAGGTAAAAATTTTTTATTGACCCAAATGTAAAAACGGACATCAGAATTGGATTCCGGGTTAAATTTCATGCTTAAAAATGGTGCTTTATGTAGTTTTTAAAAATTCAGCTGTTTTGGTGTCCGGGGAAGGAAATTCCTGATGCTGGGGTCAAAGATTTTTGTGCTCCGGAGCTGAAAATTTTTTATTGACGCAAATGTAAAAACGGACATCAGAATTGGATTCGAAGTTAAATTTCATGCTTAAAAATAGTGCTTTATGTAGTTTTTAAAAATTGAGCCGTTTTGGTGACGGGGAAAGGAAATTCCTGATGCCGGGGTCAGGGATTTTTGTGCTCCAGAGGTGAAAATTTTTTCTTAAACCAAATGTAAAAACGGATATCAGAATTGGATTCCGGGTTAAATTTCATTTGTAAAAATGGTGCTTTATGTAGTTTTTAAAAATTCAGCTGTATTGCTGTCTAGGTAAGGAAATTCCTGATGCTGGGGTCAGGGATTTTTGTGCTCCAGAGGTGAAAATTTTTAATTTACCCAAATGGAAAAACGGACATCAGAATTGGATTCCGGGTTAAATTTCATTTGTAAAAATGATGCTTTATGTAGTTTTTAAAAATTCAGCTGTATTGGTGTCTAGGGAAGGAAATTCCTGATGCCGGCGTCAGGGATTCTTGTGCTCCAGAGGTGAAAATTTTTTATTGACCCAAATGTAAAATCGGACATCAGAATTGGATTCGAAGTTAAATTTCATGCTTAAAAATGGTGCTTTATGTAGTTTTTAAAAATTGAGCTGTTTTGGTGTCTTGGGAAGGAAATTCCTGATGCCGGGGTCAGGGATTTTTGTGTTCCGGAGGTGAAATTTTTTTATTGACCCAAATGTAAAAACAGACATCAGAATTGGATTCCGGGTTAAATTTATGCTTAAAAATGGTGCTTTATGTTGTTTTTAAAAATTCAGCTGTTTTGGTGTCCGGGGAAGGAAATTCCTGATGCTGGGGTCAGGGATTTTTGTGCTCCGGAGCTGAAAATTTTTTATTGACTCAAATATAAAAATGGACATCAGAAGGGATTCGAAGTTTAATTTTCATGCTTAAAATAGTGCTTTTGTAGTTTTTAAAATTGAGGACCGTTTTGGTGTCTGGAAGGAGTTCTGATGCCGGGGTCAGGGATTTTTGTGCTCCAGAGGTGAAAATTTTTTCTTAAACCAAATGTAAAAACGGATATCAGAATTGGATTCCGGGTTAAATTTCATTTGTAAAAATGGTGCTTTATGTAGTTTTTAAAAATTCTGCTGTATTGGTGTCTAGGGAAGGAAATTCCTGATGCCGGGGTCAGGGATTTTTGTGCTCCAGAGGTGAAAATTTTTTATTTACCCTAATGGAAATACGGACATCAGAATTGGATTCCGGGTTAAATTTCATTTGTAAAAATGATGCTTTATGTAGTTTTTAAAAATTCAGCTGTATTGGTGTCTAGGGAAGGAAATTCCTGATGCCGGGGTCAGGGATTTTTGTGCTCCACAGGTGAAAATTTTTTATTTACCCAAATGGAAAAACGGACATCAGAATTGGATTCCGGGTTAAATTTCATGCTTTAAAATAATGCTTTATGTAGTTTTTAAAAATTGAGCCGTTTTGGTGTCTTGGAAAAGAAATTCCTGATGCCGGGGTCAGGGATTTTTGTGCTCCAGAGCTGAAAATTTTTTTTTGACCCAAATGTAAAAACGGACATCAGAATTGGATTTCGGGTTAAATTTCATGCTTATAAATGGTGCTTTATGTAGTTTTTAAAAATTGAGCCGTTTTAGTGTCTTGGAAAGGAAATTCCTGATGCCGGGGTCAGGGATTTTTGTGCTCCGGAGCTGAAAATTTTTTATTGACCCAAATGTAAAAACGGACATCAGAATTGGATTCGAAGTTAAATTTTATGCTTAAAAATAGTGCTTTATGTAGTTTTTAAAAATTGAGCTGTTTTGGTGTCTTGGGAAGGAAATTCCTGATGCCGGGATCAGGGATTTTTGTGCTCTAGAGGTGAAAATTTTTTATTGACCCAAATGGAAAAATGGACATCAGAATTGGATTCCGGGTCAAATTTCATTTGTAAAAATGGTGCTTTATGTAGTTTTTAAAAATTGAGCTGTTTTGGTGTCTTGGGAAGGAAATTCCTGATGCCGGGGTCAGGGATTTTTGTGCTCCAGAGGTGAAAATTTTTTATTAAACCAAATGTAAAAACGGATATCAGAATTGGATTCCGGGTTAAATT
>NW_024099805.1:0-3321 GCF_016545835.1 Crotalus tigris
ATGGATTTTCCGGATCCGCATTTCTTGGCAAAAAACCAAGTAAGCCTGAAAACCGAAAATGTCAAAATAACCTCAAATTCGAAAAGGACGCATATGTTTATGTTCCGCAAAGGTTTGGTACACGGAAAAAACAGGTATATTCCGGATCCGCATCTTGGCAAAAAACCAAGTAAGCCTGAAAACCCAAAATGTCAAAATGACCTCAAATTCGAAAATTACGCATATGTTTATGTTCCACAAAGGTTTGGTACACCGAAAAAACATGTATTTTCCGGATCCGCATTTCTTGGCAATAACAAGTAGCTGAAAACCCAAAATGTCAAATAACCTCAAATTTCGAAAAGTTACGCATAGGTTTTTTTATGTTCCGCAAAGGTTTGGAAACCGCGAAAAAACATGTATTTTCTGGATCCGCATATCTTGGCAAATAACCAAGTAAGCCTGAAAACCCAAAATGTCAAAATAACCTCAAATTCGAAAAGTACGCATATGTTTATGTTCCGCAAAGGTTTGGAAACCCGAAAAAAAACATGTATTTTCCGGATCCGCATTTCTTGGCAAAAAACCAAGTAAGCCTGGAAAGCGAAAATGTCAAAATAAACTCAAATTCAAAAAGTACGCATATGGTTATGTTCCGCAAAGGTTTGGTACACGGAAAAAACAGGTATTTTCCGAATCCGCATCTTGGCAAAAAACCAAGTAAGCCTGAAAACCCAAAATGTCAAAATGACCTCAAATTCGAAAAGTACGCATATATTTATGTTCCGCAAAGGTTTGGTACATCGAAAAAACATGTATTTCCTCCGGATCCGCATTCTTTGGCAAATAACCAATACGCCTGAAAACCCAATGTCAAATAACCTCAATTCGAAAGTACGCATATATTTATGTTCCGCAAAGGTTTGGAAACCCAAAAACATGTATTTTTCGATGCGATTTCTTAGCAAAAAACAAGTATGCCTGAAAACCCTAAAATGTCAAATAACCTCACTTCGAAAGTACGCATATTTTATGTTCCGACAGGTTTCGCACACCGAAAACATGTATTTTCCGGATCCGCATTTCTTGGCAGATAATCAAGTAAGCCTGAAAAACCAAAATGTGAAGCTGATTTCAAATTCGAAAAGTACGCATATATTTATGTTCCGCAAAGGTTTGGTACACGGAAAAAACATGAATTTTCCGGATCCGCATTTCTTGGCAGATAACCAAGTAAGCCTGAAAATGAAAAATGTGAAGCTGACTTCAAATTCGAAAAGTACGAATATATTTATGTTCCGCAAAGGTTTGGTACACGGAAAAAACATGTATTTTCCAGATCCGCATTTCTTGGCAGATAACCAAGTAAGCCTGAAAACCCAAAATTTGAAGCTGACTTCAAATTCGAAAAGTACGCATATATTTATGTTCCGCTAAGGTTTGGTACACGGAAAAAACAGGTATTTTCTGGATCCGCATCTTGGCAAAAAACCAAGTAAGCCTGACAACCCAAAATGTCAAAATGACCTCAAATTCGAAAAGTACGCATATATTTATGTTCCGCAAAAGGTTTGGTACACGAAAAAAAAAGTATTTTCCGGATCCGCATATCTTGTCAAATAACCAAGTAAGCCTGAAAACCCAAAATGTCAAAATAACCTCAAATTCGAAAAGTACGCATAGGTTTATGTTCCGCAAAGGTTTGGCACACAGAAAAAACAGGTATTTTCCGGATCCGCATCTTGGCAAAAAACCAAGTAAGCCTGACAACCCAAAATGTCAAAATGACCTCAAATTCGAAAAGTGCGCATATGTTTATGTTCCGCAAAGGTTTGGTACACCGAAAAAACATGTATTTTCCGGATCCGCCTTTCTTGGCAGATAACCAAGTAAGCCTGAAAACCCAAAATGTGAAGCTGACTTCAAATTCGAAAAGTACGCATATATTTATGTTCCGCAAAGGTTTGGAAACCCGAAAAAACATGTATTTTCCTAATCCGCATTTCTTGGCAAATAACCAAGTAAGCCTGAAAACCCAAAATGTCAAAATGACCTCAAATTCGAAAAGTACGCATATATTTATGTTCCGCAAATGTTTGGAAACCCGAAAAAACATGTATTTTCCGGATCCGCATTTCTTGGCAGATAACCAAGTAAGCCTGAAACCCCAAAATGTGAAGCTGACTTCAAATTCGTAAAGTACGCATATATTTATGTTCCGCAAAGGTTTGGTACAAGGAAAAATCATGTATTTTCCGGATCCGCAATTCTTGGCAAATAACCAAGTAAGCCTGAAAACCCAAAATGTCAAAATGACCTCAAATTCGAAAAGTACGCATATGTTTATGTTCCGCTAAGGTTTGGTACACGGAAAAAACATCTATTTTCCGGATCCGCATTTCTTGGCAGATAACCAAGTAAGACTGAAAACCCAAAATGTCAAAATGACCTCAAATTCGAAAAGTACGCATATATTTATGTTCCGCAAAGGTTTGGAACATGGAAAAAACATGTATTTTCCGGATCCACATTTCTTGGCAGATAACCAAGTAAGCCTGAAAACCCAAAATGTCAAAATGACCTCAAATTCGAAAAGTACGCATTTATTTATTTTCCGCAAACGTTTCGCACACCGAAAAACATTGTATTTTCCGGATCCGCATTTCTTGGCAGATACCAGTAAGCTGAATACCCCAAAATGTTGAAGCTGACTTCAAATTCGTAAAGTACGCATATATTTATGTTCCGCAAGGTTTGTACAAGGAAAAATCATGTATTTTCAGCGGGATCCGCATGTCTTGGCAGATAATCAAGTAAGCCTGAAACCCCAAAATGTGAAGCTGACTTCAAATTCGTAAAGTACGCATATATTTATGTTCCGCAAAGGTTTGGCACAAGGAAAAATCATGTATTTTCCGGATCCGCATTTCTTGGCAAATAACCAAGTAATCCTGAAAACCCAAAATGTCAAAATAACCTCAAATTCGAAAAGTACGCATATGTTTATGTTCCGCAAAGGTTTGGCACACAGAAAAAACATGTATTTTTTGGATCCGCATTTCTTGGCAGATAACCAAGTAAGACTGAAAACCCAAAATGTCAAAATGACCTCAAATTCGAAAAGTACGCATATGTTTATGTTCCGCAAAGTTTTGGTACACGGAAAAAACATGTATTTTCCGGATCCGCATTTCTTGGCAAATGACCAAGTAAGCCTGAAAACCCAAAATGTCAAAATAACCTCAAATTCGAAAGTACGCATATGTGTATGTTCCGCAAAGGTTTGGCACACAGAAAAAACATGTATTTTCCGGATCCGCATTTCTTGGCAGATAACCAAGT